>NW_008824286.1:3885028-4003332 GCF_000699105.1 Pygoscelis adeliae | reverse complement strand
AATGCAAAAGGCCTGGAGATGATGCTTCTCTCTTAATTAACTAATGTACCCTATAGATTCATGCTTTTTCCTTGAAATCTCAGTTGGCTTCTTTAATTGCTGTTCTTAGTGACACAGTTTAATTCCCCCTCTCCGGACTGCACTTGCCTTTTCCCAGGGCGGTCTCACTGAGAACGCCCACGAGAGCCCTCTCTCATAGCTGGAGTGCGGGAGGAGCTGCTTCCCATTAGGGAACCTGCTGATGACTCCAAGATGACTACAGAAAACCCTCCCTGACTACATCCCTCCGTGCTCCGACATGATAGAAATGTTGGCTGGAAAGGAGCTCTGGAGGTCTCTCATCCAACCTCCCACTCAAAGCAGGATTGTTGCCAACACTAGATCAGGTCAGCCGTGGCTTTGCCTCAAGAACTCTTGAAAACCTCCACGGGTGGAGATCCCACCACCTCTCTGGGTATCTGTTCCACCCACATTCTGCTAATTCTATTTCTAGGAACTTACCTATCTCCAAAGCAACTCTATTCTACCAGCAGCACAATAACTTCAAGATGTTTTGTAATACACCCCACCCCCTGCCCTTCAAGGACCTGATGACCCAGAAACACACAAGAAGTTGAACACCTGTTATGGGAACTAGGAACCTTAAGTCTTCTGTTCAGATCCTCAAAATCCCCACCAGTTTGTTCCTCAAGCTTACAGGCTGGAGGCACCTGCAGTATTAGCAGTAAGTTCTCGAAGCCCCTGAAGTTCTGCTCCTGGGATGGCCAGAAGCAGCTTGCTGCCTATCTCAAGCTTAGGTCTAATTCACATACATGAAAATAAGATATTATTCTGCCTCTCCCGGCTTAAGGCTCAATTTGCTAAGGTGTTCTCAGAGCATTCCCATCAGATCTACCTGACGTTGCAGCAGGATTTATGTACTGAGTGCATATGTAATGTCCTACCCATTCACCTATACATGCATGTTTGCAATTTCTTTCCTTCCCTCTGGCCCAAGTCATTCTGTACAAAGCAGAACAGCTTTGATAGAGCAGAGCAGGAAAGTAACGGTGCCAGGCACCTCTGGGAACGGGTGCTTGCACCTTTGGGTGCAGTAGCAAACCCAATCCCTGTCTCTTACCCCCTAGGCAGGCAGCCAGGGCTGGGGCCTCTGTTTGAAAGGAGAGCTTTGGATGCCCACCCCGGGAGAAAATTCTGTATGTGACAGGGAGGCAGATGCCAACATAGGACTGAATGGGGTGGATAATCCCCACGAGAGCATGATTTAAATCATTGTTTTATTTCTTACCAGCTAGCATGGTTGTTTAGCTGGTGATAGGACTCATAGAAAAGTTATGAGGATTATAGTGAAAACATCAGTGTCCTGGTATTTTCACCACCAATTAGAAGCTTCACTGGTGATTTGTTTACCATCAAGTCCACACAAAGGAAAAAAATCCCACAGAGGAAGGATCCAATATCTACAAATCAGAGGAAGATGAAGTTCCAGACTCAAAACAGAGGGCACTTTTTTGTAATGATAAAGCTAAAATAATTGGTGACTGGAACAACTCATGAGGAGTTGCAAAGGTATATTCCATTGCTTGGACATTGTAAGGGAAAGATCAGCTATTTTTCCAAGAGTCATTTTAATCAAATTAGGAATTAATCCAGACATGTCCTATGGTCTATTATACATGTGAAATCCCATTAGATGGTCACAGTGGTTTCTTCTGGTCTTACAATCAATGAAAAAAAATGTCATTGTGGCGATAGTGAAACAGTGAAGAAATATACTGCTGAACTAGCAGGGAGGCTAACGGACATATGAAAATATTATGAATTCTAGAACTTATACAATAGATTGCATTCACTTCAGCTAGTATTCCACCATTGTTATTTTTTTCCACATTTAATTTAAAGAGGCAATATCCTTTTAAGCTTTCATTCTGCAGCAGGATAGATTAAATTTAAAATAGAAAAGTGCTGCAGAATAGATCTAGGGATGTTCAGGGCTGGAGGACAACTTAATGAAGCAGAAACTGAAATACCATACATCTCCAATAGCTTTAATTTATACAAATATTATCTTTGTGTCTTTCATAACATGATGCAGAGGAGCTCAGAATACAGTGTAATTCCTTTGCTTTTCAAGATAATTTTATCCATTTTAGGACCTGGGTTTGAAACCAGCCCAACTCAAACCAAAAGAGCTATAAAAATCTTTTGCTCTAATTGCTGAAACAGGCTTGCACATATAAAATCAGTTTAATGGCTGGAAAAGGCTGCATGATGTATAAATAGGGATAAGTACCAGACCACCTAGAGTCCAACCCTGCCACAGCTATTCAGACTGGTCAGTGCTGTCAGACGCAGACCGCTCAGGATCGGTGGCAGAGTTGGCCTCCTGGGTCACGCTGTGATGGAATCTGGAAACCTCCTGACACGGGTACGCTTGCTGATCCAGCACATCATGCTTTAAACGACTTGGTTTTGTAGGACTGTACTGGGTGCACCTCTGCAACTTTTTGGCCTTTCTTATCCCACCCCAAGCTCAGAAAGCAGGTAAACGGGACTGTGACCCTGAACCACTTGACACTAGCAATAAAGCCAAGAGGAGTAGCAATAGCAGGAGAGAGCTGTGGTTGAGCATGCACTTGAGACAGGATTTATTCCCTGCCGTTGGAGGATTACATGCTGGCATCGGCTCAGAGAAAGATCAGGGTCCAGTAAGGCTAATAACCCCAGCACTGGGGCAGTCACCGGCAGTCCCCTCTGGCGTGGCCCTTCCTCACCAGGGATGAAGGAGCCGTGCCACCGAAGCAGGTGACTTGCTCTATGCTGTGATCCTTGGAAGTCTCCCCTTCCCTCTCAGCCCTTCTGGCTGAATGCAAAAGTGGTCAACACTTTTAGGTCAGAGGTAGTAACTTTTGATGTACCTGACCTCCCAGATACTTTGGGACGTCAGTGTACCACTTCATATACTCCGTAGGATACCAGATCCATCTCTGCTTCTAACTCACTGTGTAATCTTGGTTAAAGCAGCCACTGTGTGAATTAATTTTCATTTCTGTGAGGTGAAATAATATCTTTTATTAATCTCTGAAAAGGACTTTGAAACTTAAATAGCAGGTATCTAATGTCTAGCACCTTATTTATTCACAGATGTTTGAATCTACTCAAGACATGTAAAACTGGGCTTTTTTCTTTTCACAATGTGTTAGAAGTGGGGAGAAAGAGAGAGAAAGAAAAAACATGTTGCTGGAAGACATCTTCATTCTGAATAAAAGTAGAGTTGATTAGTGAAGAGGGTTCATCTTTTCTTTATTCTTCATAACATGCATTTTCATGATTGGTTACAAGTCTGGCATTGCTTCTTCCTTCATATGCTGCCAACAGTTTTCTGTGATCTTAATTTTCCTCCCTCTATGAAAACCTCAGGAAAAAAAAATTCATATATTAGCCTGCAAGTATTTGATTGACACATAGATTAATGTTACACAATTAAGGAGTGTTATCAGGTGAGTACTTCAAAAATCACAATATTTCACAGGCAGGCAGGCTTCCTGACATCACGGTAAGTAGAAATACTTTATAAAAATTATTTAGAATCACCATCTATCATCATGAGAAACCTTGTGTTGTGCTAAAATAATTGACAGGTTGATAGCTGTGAAATGTTTCCAATTCAATAAAATACAACATAGTATTTCCAATAACACCACCGATACGCAAGGATTTACAATGGTTACCAATTTATTATGAAAAATGATGGCGTTCTAATTTGCGAGCAACTTGAGTGTATTTCAACTCCACGATCAGTGTCCTTCAAACCATCGCTAATCCAGTCATTCCTTTCATGAATAAACGAGCCATGAATATGCATATTAGATGTAGCACAGCATGGGCTGCTCTGCCACCTTACATCCAGAAGGTCACGGACATAAATCTTCTTAGATGCTGAATATTCCCTCTACCTCAGCTAGGTATCTACACCATTAGAGAGAGGTGTAATTGTGTAGAAACCCTCATGTATTCACTCCCCTGTGGTTCACATGGATGAAAGAGAAGCTAGAATTGAAAGGATGGAGCTCAAAATGAACCCGCCAGGCGTTCACAGGCCATTCATCAGTCACTTAATGTGAACCTAATGGCTCTGCCTCTTCCAGGAGTGCTGTGTGGTCCCGGGGCTGGCATCGGGACTTCGGCTGCACTTGCCTGGCTGATCCATTTAAGCTGGGCTGCAAATGGATCTTCTCCTTGACATCCTGAGCAGGAAATACTTTTGGGGATCTTCAAATAAAAACCATCATTCGGGCCCCTCGGTGCCGGTGGACGAGGCAGCCGGGCAGTCGGCTTGGGGCCGCGGGCCAGCCTGGAGCTCCAGCCAGCCCCTCTCCCCTGCCCTCTCCTCTCCCCAGTCCCATGTTTCCTACTCTTCCCTTCCCTCACGAGAAGTTTGCAGGCAGTATGAAGAGTATGGGTTTCTCCTCAGGAGAATCAAAAAAAGAGTTGGAGGATGTAACACCTCTTTTGTTCACAGGTTTCCCTTCCATCCTTGGAGTTATTTGGGCTAATTCTGATTTTGTTAGACAGGGCTTTAAGCCACAAACTCTGACATTGATGGGGGCTAAAGGAATAAAGCTTCTGCTAATGTTAAAAGAACCAAACAAAAAGTAATAGATGTTCCTGATTCAGATCTGTTCTCTCGGCTACAGGAACACCAAAAGCAGCAGGTAAAATTCTTTGCTTTTTTATGCAAGTTTTGTTTAAAGGAGAAATACCTTTGGACTGTCTTTTTTTTTCTTTTAAGACAAACATTTGTTTTAAGCAACCATCGAGACATTTCCAGCAAGGTTCAAGTATCAGGGATTTCCTTTCCCCACCCTGCCTCCAAAATTAACAAGAGAGAGAAGGAACATAATATCCTAGAGTAACAATTAACCTTCAGCGCACTTGCTTGTCACACAGCATATGCAGATGCAGGAGGAAGAAAAGCTCAATTGAATGCACACTGAAGTACCGTCCTTTCAAATTCTTGCTAGAGGACACAGGTTTATAAGAGAGTCCATTAAAAAACTGGACCCAATTCTGCAATAGGCTCTTGTGAGGCATGGAGGTAAATGTGGTCGTCCTTCTTCAAGGTCTCACTGTAAGATGAGAACTTTCAACAGGAATTTTCCTAACTCCTGGGTTATTGAAAAAATATATGTCACTATATATATAACTGTACTATATATATAACTGTATATATATATAACTCTTTATATAATTATATATTTGACTATATATTTATACAGCTATATTTATAGTTATACATGTAGTAGTAACGAACATCACTACCACTCCCTTTGCAGCTACCTGACATTTTTCACTAGATAAACTCAATGAACTTCAAGAACTCCCACTTGGACCCAGAAAACGTTGATCAGTTTTTCCAGCAGTAATCTAGGAAGGGTTATTGATAGCTGTTTGGCATTCAGCTTCTGAGCAGTTCAGCAGAGAGAGCTGGGTCTGAAACTTGGGAACCAGCGTGGATTCCCTGCCTCCTGCTCCATGCAGTATTGCTCTCTTCCCCACATTAAAGGTTGGAAGAGACCTCCAAGATCATCGAGTCCAACCATCAACCCAACAACACCATGCCCACTAAACCATGTCCCTAAGCGCCTCATCTACCCGCCTTTTAAATACTTCCAGGGATGGTGACTCAACCACTTCAGCAGAGAGAGCTGGGTCTGAAACTTGGGAACCAGCGTGGATTCCCTGCCTCCTGCTCCATGCAGTATTGCTCTCTTCCCCAACAGTGAAAAAAATTCTCACCGTCCAAACTGTAGCAATTCTTGTCAGAAGGATGTTTTTGTTTTCAGAGACATGCTTTTTTTCCCCCCAGTGTTATGTGTAATTGTTCCAAGAAAAGAGATATTATAGTAGGCTATTGCATTATTTAGATGGTATGCAGGATTGGATTATAATTTCCAGGGGAAAGAAGCCCAACACCCATCAGGAGTTATTCAAGCAGATTAAATATATCCACTGATCTTAAATCCAGGCAGTGGGCTGGTTTCACCACCGCATGAAATAAATCTCGGCAGGTCAGGTTGGCTTTTTACCCCCCCTTTTCTTTACCCAACCTGACTTAGACAGCTTCACTCAAATATTTTCTTTCACATGTTGCTGGCAAAAGCATCAAAACCCTAGCTGGGCTTATATTACAGCTGACAAATCACAGTAATTCATGATCAGAGCTACTGTAGTTATTCAGAGCAACTAGTGCAGCCACGGGGGCTGAGAGTGACTGACTGCACTGCAAAAATTACCTGCTAGAATTTCGTGGAGCTGCCAAGTAATTTGGGTTAACAGCTCTTTTCCTTAAAGAAGCACCTTGCGAAGCGGGTTGGCCCCGCAGTACCTCATCTCCAGATCAGTCCCAGCAAGCAGAGGAGCAGGATGACTGGGATTAAATTGGCCACAGAGGTCTATGATGTTGAAAAAGTTGTTATTGTTAATGAAAAAAAAACCCAAAGCCAATTTAACAGCTCTCCAAGTGTCCCCGGTTAATGGAGGAGGGGAGCCCTGGAAATGAGAACAAATAGGACAATATCCCTGTTTTTCATCTGCACAGTCACCTGCTATATTCCACCGATGGGGATGAACGGTTGCAGGTTCCTGCGCGGGGAGAGTCCTCGCTCCTCGCTAGCACGTGCAGACCTTGCTACCACAGTCATTTCGCAGCTTACAAAATCACACTTTTTTTTTAATAGTGGTTTAAATTCCTTGACACACCAGTGCTGAAGAAACCTGAATAATCTGCTTATAATGAAAATCGAAACTCTCATCACCATTTCAAGTTACAAACACCAGTTCTGTTCAGGAGAAGTTTCAGGGCCTCTTTTTCTAAATTTAGTCAGGTTTCAAAATTACTGGAGGACAACCAGTCACAGCCTGGATTCCTCGTTTGATTTTACCCTCTTTTTAAGGGTTCCTTTATTTGTCTGAAGTGGTATAGAAAGTAGTTTAAAGTTGATGTATTTTGATCCTTCACGTTTTAAAACCTCAGTTTTCAACTGGCAGCTTCTGGCTTCTCCAACAAGTGTTTCCAATACCTTTACAAACTGGTGTATTGTCTGATAGACTGCATCTTCAAAGGCTACCTCTTTTCAGGGGAACAGAGCTGGTAGTTTTATTCCAGGAAGTTTGCTGCATGACACAAGGATCTTTTGTGGGCACTTTGCTCTTTTTCTTTCTAGAATTCCTTACTCTAAAATAGAAGTAACTTTAGAGAAAAAAAGTACAAGACTGCTCTTTGTGTATTCAGCTAGCTAACTGTCATGATTTTATGAGGAGTCTCATGATACTTGGTATTTTTCTTAAAACCCTAGACCTTGGAGTCATATGTATATACCAGAGTTTCAGCATTAATTAAGAGAAGGTTTCCAGCCTGCATGGACGTGGCAAAAACCTGAAAATAGCGAACCCTGAGAGCAGAAGGGCCCTTAAACTGCTTTTCAAAAAGCTCATGTTTTAGGAGCTAAAATCTTTATTCTTGGAGGGGCAGGGAGGTGTGGAGGCAGGGCAGATAGGAATCCTTTGCCCAACACTGAGCTATGATACCTCTGCCACTGAGACACATCCTCTGAAACTCAGCCCTCTGTTTTTATTGTGTTACGCTAATTGGAGTCAGAGGCCATTCAAACCTACAATAGGAAATGAGATTTGGGGAAAACCCACACCCAGAAGACAGGATTAAAAGGAGGTTCCTTGAATCCCAGCCCATCTCTTGCAGACAGACTGTGAAAGTTTCAGGTGCACTAATTCTATTCTAAAAATTCAAATTCTAAAGTGAAATCAAGCAGAAGCAAAATACTGTCCCTTACTCAGCTGACAAGTTAAGAAAGGAATTGGAGGGATCCTAACAGCCTGCAGGTCAGCATTCAGATTTACCATATCTGAGGCTTTACCAACTGAAGGACTAAAAGCATCTTTCAAGCTGCTCCAGGCCACTGAGAAGCTCACTTTAAAGGCAGACGCTGCCAGTCTCTTCTCCCATAGTTAAGCTTTTCAGGACAAGGATTTTTTTTGTCAATACAGAAGAATCTTTCCTTAAAGCTCCCACGGGGAAGCAGAGAGTGGATAATCCAGATCACAGAACAGGCCTTGCTCAGCTCAGTATTTTTTCCTGTGTCGTAACAGACATTTGATAACAAAGCAAACCTGCATAAGCAAGTCAGCCCGTGGCAAAAAGAGTAATCCACTTAAGTTGGGTGGTTTCTGTGGTGCAATCCAGTGTAACACTGCTTCCCCTCTGGCAGTCCTTGCTAGAATCTAAGAGGCATTATAAGTAAAACAAGTTTGTGAGGCTCAGACAAGAGACCACTTTGTAAAGTAACTTGTGTGTGCATGACTTGAAAGAGCAAGAAGAAAGCACACTTAGGACACGTTATTACAGGAGCTGGCAGCAGGTAAAGGCCTCCTTTCCTGTTTTAGCCGGTTTATTAGTAATAGGACTGCAGAACCTTAGATGTTAGCTGTAAATTAGGACTCCACTAGACCTGGCACCTAGAGATGTTCCTGGTCCTAAAAAGCCCATGCGTGGAGGGGGTCTTCTGAGCTGTGCAGATAAAGCAACTTAGCTCTCCAAATGCCTGGCACCTAGCCAGAGCTCATCGGAGAGACCAATGTCTGTTCCTCTCAAGGTAGGGAGGTACACGTGTGAACGGTCACGGTGTCAAACAGGGCCTAGAAGGCACCTGAATGCAGTTGCAGCTGAATACAGGACAGCTAGATCACAGCCTCTGAAACCTTGCAAGGTTCAAATCTTTTCTGTTACGCACTGATCCTTGAAGGAACACCTTCATTTAACTTCTCTGCAGGCAGTTTAGCATTTTGCAAGCGAGTCCAGGATAGGTTTGTACCAGACATAAGGCATCTGCTATAACAACTTCTCAGTCCTTTGCAGCTCTCAGTCTGGTCTGCCAGAGCCCCCACTCCTGAGCTGTGATCATCGGTTAAGCCATATGGAGCCATTCTGCAATATACACAAATGAAGCCATTGAGTTGCCTCACATATCACCCAGTGCAAGAGCTAGACCTAGCAGCTAAGGCACTGACTCCTCATCCTGCACAGGTATCTGCTACTACAGGAGGAAAAATGCAGCCGAGCCTTTGGAGGAGCTTGACCTACTTTGGAAGAGGGATGTCAGAGTTTGCATTCTTCCTCCCCACTTTTGCTAGCCGCTGTTTATGTAGGGCCTCCAACACCACTCATTAGAGGGGTGGCAGCAACCCAGCTAGAATATACTTCACTGAGATCAAAGCATCATGCAAAAATCCCATATTCAGTGTATTTATTAGAGATCAAATAACATCTATAAAGCATGTGATTTTTTTTTAAACTCGACTGATCCTACATTGAGCAGCTGCTTATCTCCTATACTATGGAGATCTGCCTCACAACTACAGGGAGCTGAGGAAGAAAGAACAGGCATATTTCACAATTCTTTCTTTTCCTGACTTTCTCTCCCATCCTTCTCTCAGCCTCTGCAAGCAGGAAACAAAAGGAGCCTGAAGACTCTGTACCCTGCTACTACTTCTGTCACCTCATAGCAACCCGCTAACTCTTGCTTATTAAAGCCCCTCACATGAAATATAAGAATCACCTACACTTAGAAAGAAGTTCTGGCACTATGTTTTCAAAATAAGTTTGCTGACCAGAAGACCTTTGCTCAAGAAACCCACCCAGTTTTCCCGAGCATCCCACTTTGATGCACATGGGCTGTTTATAACCTTACAGCTGCCACAGCTGCTTGCCCTTTACTCCAGCCTTGCTCCATGGACATCAGCTGTTTTCCCCCACCAGCTCATCAGGCTGATTAAGATAAGAGACTTTCTTTCCTTTCACTTTCCTGGAATGTTTGTTGCAATACCTGCAGGCAGTAATTTGGGGTCCAGACAGGCTAGGAGGACTCTCTGAAGGGCTTTACTCTCCTGCAAGGCTATGCTCAGCATGTTAAGCAGTCACTGGTGGAAGTTTATGGCAGGATTTGCCAGGTAGGAAAGGATAATATGACATGCTATGGGAAATTTAAGAAGGGGAAGGATAATTTGGCAAACACTTTACACAGGCACTCACTGGGGAGAAAGAATAGTCATACAGTTAAAATATTGGCTTTGTACACAGCACTTGGCCTTTGGCTTTTCCAGAGGTTTCCTGTATAACTACTGACAAAATCACTTGGAGAAAATTGTTTTTGAAGTTCTTTAGGCAAGAAAAATAGTAAGGAAATTACACTTGAAATCTGTCTTGCATCTGTACCTCAGATTCCCATACGTAAAAATGAAAGCGATAATGTTACTTCTTCTCCATCCTTGTTTGCTTCTCCCAGGCACAAGGTGCAGGGTGGGGAGCGCCTCTGAGGACAGGCTGCACTCTGATGAAGGCTGAGCTTCAGATGAGGTCTGCCTGCACTGCTGGCCCTTGCTTTTGCGTGGGAGGGCCATGCCAGCCTCAGAAGGCACCAACTGGAGGATGTCTGGGGAAGGACCAGTCTGGTGGCACTTGGCCTCCTCCAGACGCAGGTCTGAGACGGGGCTGGGGTTTGCTGTGCGGCTGGTGAGCAAGCCTGCTTGCAGAAGATGCCCAATGTACATGCACTCAGTGGTGTTGGCTGGTGTTGGCGTGCCGCCTCACACAACAAGGGCTCCATGCTTCCTGGGTCCCTGTAGGTCCTTACGCAGGGTGAGGAGCAACTCAACAGGTTTGGGAGGAGTTTGTGCATTTGGGTTTTTTTGATTCCACTTGGGCTGAAATTACTTGGCAGTATTCTTTGATGAGTGGGAGGGAGTAGGTGAAGCCTTGTGAAAAATCTTTACTAAAATACTTTAGGTTACTCATGTTAGCATATCAATTTATTGAGACATTTGGCACAAATTCTGTAGCAATTCTCCCCAAAGACTTCAGCAATTCAATCCTTTTTTTTTCTAAAGCACTGTATACTTTAATTAATAGCTTTTATATTTTAGAATAGCCAAAGGCAAGCTTCTTTAACCAGAAAAAAGTATATATTGACACACCTTTAAGGCAGTAAACTTTTCTGCATATTAATATCAAAAAGAAGCTCATTAATTAGGCAGTCACACACACACAAATCTTCTGATAGAATAAGTGCATTGAAAGTTTTAGATCGCTTGGGACAAGTTCTGCCTGGAGCAAAGCTGCAAAGTTAATGCTCTGTATTAACTCTAGCAATCAGCCCCCAAAATGGCTGTATCCCTCAAGGCCAGTCGTTCCATTTGATCAGGTTGCAAAGCAAATTAGCATTCTCTTTGCCCCGGCTATGATGCTTCCTATTCTTTTCATGAATGATTTATTGGTCTCCCCTGCCCAGGATATGCTTGTTTTACCATCTACCTTTTCAGTGATGTTTGCCCCAACAAAAGGTATCCCCTGTGGTTTTGGTGCTAACTGGAACCTGCACTAGATACTACTCTCTGTCTTGTACTGAAAAGCAGCGTTTGCTGCATGGTGGCAGGAGTCCGCTCCAGTGACTGCTTTCCCATTCATCTTCCTCCAAATTCTGGCTTCTTTATTCGGATAAAACTCCCTTTTACAGAAATGCTCGCAGACTTGAGGGAAAGCCCTGCATTTGCAAGGAGATGATAGCCAAACACTGCAGAGGTGACTCACAGCAGCTGATCCTCTTGGAGGATATCTTGCAAAAAAGCCTGTGAGTGAAGCAAGAATTCCCACACAGGGTGGTTTTCATGTACTCTGAACTGTCACACAGAGGCTGCAGGGCAGAGGTGTCCCCGAGTGTGCCATGCAGTTGTGGCCACCCAGCCTCTTACGTTGGCAATGCTGGCTGGCACATATCAGGGCTCCCTCACAGCCTGGGTCTCTTTGCTGTGGAAACTAGGGTCGGGGGTGTTTGGGGTGGGGGGGGTGAAAGCGTCTCATTCAGTCCTGGAGTTATTGGAAATTCTCCTCTGTTCTGCACTTTAGGTATGGCAAAAAAGCATCTGCTGGAACAGCTGAAACAGTCTTTGTCCTGGAGGTTCTTCAGCAACTTCTATTTTTTGTTTGTTTTGAAGATAGCTGTAAAAAAGCAATGCATAAAAATAAGATTGGGATGATGCTTTCTCCCTCTTCCTCTCTCGTATCTCTGTACTGGCTTGAAAAGGTTCTTGAGAGACAAAGTCCTCCCCACTTCTCTTTTGTCACTTCCTACTTCATGAAACCTTGTTATCAGTAAAACCCTGCCTGATTTTCAGGAAAACTCTCCTACAAGGTATGGGGGAGTTGGTCACTTTGGTTAAAATCTGAGTCATCTTTCCCACACATTCCTGAGCTGAATCAGTCTGTTAGTCTCAGTGTAGTCCTTTCTTTGCTCCTGGAATTATTGACAAATACTTGGAGAATCAATTCTAATGAGCTCTACTAACCTACTGTACAGACACGATGCATCATGTGTATTAAGTAGAGAACCAAACTTCAGACAGGTAGCCAAAATGAACATGAACTTTATCAGCTATAGTTTGACTACTGTGTATGCCTACACTGATTTTCGTGAGTTATTGCTTATTTTCATCTGTGCAATCAAGACTAAAATAAAATCTGTGTCTTCTGATGTCCAGAGAACAGTGACACGAGAACTGGTCTCATTAGCACTCATGGGAGATGCTGGTACAGCCTGGGAAGAGAATGTGCAACTTCTGACTTCTTAAAATTTAATGACACAGTTTATAGGCTTTGATCCTCTATGTTATCTTTACTTACAAGCAGGCTCATGAAAGTCAATGGGACCTATTTAGAATATAGAAAGTTAAACACAGGAGCCAGTCTGTGCAAGATCTATAGCTGTGAAACCAATATTGCCTTGTACAAATGTCATAACATTTTCTAAAAGTTAATAAATGAAGAGATTGTTTCCTTTTCACCAAATATTGAAAGCACTTGGATTCTCTATGCCCATTACAAGTGTCTCTCATGGGCTGGGGGAGATTTCAGCACTGGCGTTGAATACATATTATTTTGTACTTTGAGCTGCTCTATACATGTCTCCTGGTGGCTATGTTTCCCTTTACAATTCTGGAGGATGGTTCAATAACCCTATAGAATTGCTATAACTGTCAATGAATTGCCTCTGGCCATTTTCATAGGTTTTAGGCATAGCTTAGCAGCAGCTTATTTGAGTGAAAACAATGCAGGAATGGAAGAAACATTCCTTGCCAGCTGAAGTTATGCTGTGGGCAGCTTTTTGTTGTGTGTGTCCATTACCTGCTGTAGAAGAGAAGCTGTTAAACGAGTCAAACCAGCACTTGGTCCCAAACCAGCTAACAAGTTCCTCTATCCTGCAAAGCTTTGTAGATAAAGGATTGGCTTTCCATAGCTTCTCTTCGCTTCTATTCTATTCTATATTCTATTCTATTCCTATGCTCATCATCCAAGTATATGAGAGTCTTTGCTCAGATGCTCAGAGAAACAGCTAATTCATTGAATTTTCTATGCTGGCAGATGACCGGAATGGAAAAACTTCAGCCTGACTATTCTAGGTTTGGCAAAGTTGTAATTTACTGCAGATGGGGTCTTAACACAAAAAAGCATTTGGTTACCTTAATAAAGGGCAGCATTGCCTATAAATATGTGCCATTGTGCTGGGAGGTACCACAAAAAATAATTAAAACCAAACTGCTGTTGTCAATGTTAACAGACGAGTCATGTCACCAGCCTGCGATGCATTGCCAGGATGAGGTAGGACTGCTCTGATCCTGATGTAAGATGCTGAGTATCCTACCAGCTTAGCAGAAGATGCTGAGGCAGCCTGGGCTTTCCTGGAGCTAAGCCCTGGAACTGCATCGTCTGAAACCAAAGGGTAGTGTAATGCCCCTGTATCCATAAAGGCCCTATCCTGAAGCCCAGTGATCTCACTCCTTCAGTTTTCTAAAGACCAAGCTCTGTCTCTTTCCACAAATGACACACCAAACAGACCAGTTAAAAAGGGTTACTTGGAAAGGTAAGACTACAGGAACTAGTGGTTCTTATGGCAGTTTTATTTTGTTCATTACTGAAGAGGAATACTTTCCTGGCGCCTGACAAGATAAACAAAATGAATAATTGTCTGACAGCTGGGTGGTTCTTCAGATTTTGTGCTCAGTTACTAACCCCAAGCTAATGATAAATGCATCAGCTCTGCTTCTTTGGGTGTCTACTTGTCTCTGCCCCTGCTTGTTACGTGCCTGTCCTTGCTTGCCCTCGTGTCTGTTGAAAAGATACAGCGCTCAGCAGAGGCATCGGGCCAGCCCTTCCACACATGCGAGTGTGAAAAGGCACATGGCCTTTCCCCAGTGCACCTGCAGAAAAAAAAAGAGGCTTTTCTTGATCTAGGCAAGGCACATGGCTGACCACACTTAGGTGAAAAAAAATATATATTTAACTGCTTTGCTTGAAACTTGGCATGGAGCTTCAAAGTGAGTTTTAAGTACAGGACAGTACTCCAGGACTGCGCTGGCCTGGAGTTGCCAAAGTTGCTAATGGACAGTGGAGGCCTGGATACAGCCAGAAAAGATCTGCCAAGGCAACAGAAAGCTGAAAATTATTCTCTGGGAGAAGGTACGCACCATCAGCAGCACCAACATACTGCTCCCAGGAGCTCTTTTAGTTGTTTCCTTCTACTGAAAGGTTTCTTTGCAGCAGTACTCCAGAGGATGGGTCTCCTGAAGTGCAGAACAACTGTTGCATCCCGTGTTGATGAACACAGGATTTGAAACTGTGTCCTGATACTCTCTGGAGAAGCGTTACGCACCAGCTAAGCAAACTGCCTGCCTTTGTGGGCTGTGTTAGCAACTGCTGAGGACATCTTGGAGGGATCCCTCCCATGGGAAAGTGGGAGTACTACAAGGGACCCACCTTTCCCTCTCCAGGACAGATGAGTAGTTCATCTTCCCAAGTCTCAGATGTCACGTCTCGCTACCCCTCTGCAAAATGATGAACAACTGTGACATCTCCTGAGTCATGGCACTCTTGGAGCTCCCAGGCTGTAGGGTCACTGCTCTGACAATTTGATTATGAAGTATGGTGAGCAGAAATTCACAAGTATTTCCCCACAAAATATTTTGGAAAGAAAAAAAGAAGTAATTTTCACTTTTTCCATTCTTTTGGAAGAAATTTTCCAGCTACTTGCTTAAAAACAAACCAACCCCAAAGCAGAAAACATCCAGCTTCTGGCTATTTCCAGTGTTTTCAAATTATTCTTTCAGTTTGGGGATTATTTTTTGATGTTGCTGAAAACCAAACTGTTTAGATATTTGCTTTTTTTAATAGTTTCAGCAAAACACATTGAAAAGATTTTGCTTCATCTGAGTGTTGTTTGGGAACATTTTAAAATTCTCAAATATTCTGCAGGAAGCAAAATCCCTTTCTGCGCAGCTCGGCCATCTGCCTGCTATAATAATGCTCATTTCCTTGCTTATTTTACCCCTTTCCTCCCTCTTATATTTGCACTGAATTTCTCTGGACAGGGACTTTACCTTCCTTCACAATTGTTCGGCACCCTCTATATTTAGGGTATTACTTTCATGCAGATGAGAAGTAATGATAATGGATTTGAAAATGTATGTTTAAATCTAAAGGCTATTTAAGATTCCCTATTTAATTTCATAGAATAATTAGCAGGCAAATCTATACAGAGGTCTAATTTTCAGTCTTTTCTGAGGTTAATTTCTTCAGGGTTCAGTCACAGTGCTAAGTGTTTTTTCTAGAAGTTTCTAGAACCATTTTTCTTGGTCATTCCTCAGGACATAAGAATGCATTGGCCTTGATTCTTTGGCTTGTGGAAGCTGAACGTAAAAGCCCTTGGAAAAACTTGGACCATTGGTCTTGGCTTAAAATGCTCAGCAGTTCCATTTAGACATCCAGACTTTACTCAAAGTACTCAAGCCTAGAAATACAAGTTTTTCTCCCAAAGGAAAACGGAGGGTTTATCAGGACTTCGTGACTGCTGCTGGTGGTGATGTTATGGGGACAATCACCATTGTGGCAGTTCTTTGATGCCTCTCCTTCTGGCCCTTGCTGAAAAGTAGGAAGTAGTGAAGTGCCTGAAAACATAATTAATACTAGTAAAACTTTGATCAGTACTTTCATTAATGCATCTGCAAGTGTTTCAACTATACCAGGTAATAAAACCTCCCAGAGCCTTTTAATTGCCATTTTATTACAGATGGAGCTGATTGTACCACCACCAGTTACAGCAGGCTGAAACTTCACATGGCAAGCAAACGTGGTTAGGATAACCCAGCTCTCTAAGACCACAAGGCACTGAGCGGTGGAGCCGGGAGCAAGCCCCATCAGCTTCAACCGCTCATAGTAGTTTACTAGATAAATGCAGTTAAAAAAAATACAGTTAAAAAGAATGATAATAGAATGTTAGCCTGGGTTACAGTTTACCAACATTTTCATGTGCCTTTGTTAACCAGATTGTTAATAATTGAATGAAAATATCCCATTGCAGCACACAGGAGGTGACAGACTTGCAAGTACTCTTTCCTAGCCTGGTTTCACAGCGTTAACACCGTGTGCATGGCTGCTTGTGGCTATGATTGCGTGGCTATCAGTTCCTCCCTAGTAGCTTTTGGACATGTTACCCAATTTCAACCCATTTGTCAGTGCATTCAAAGATATTAAATGCTTATAAGTCTTAGGAAAATAGGTGCCTGGGTTCAGGAAAATGATTTTGTCAGTGCTTCCGCTAAATCTGCTGTATGAGCTCATCCCCTATGAGACATCAGAAAATCAAGTCAGTCTTAAGCTATACGTCCAAAGGCTACGTTGGTTCTGCTGCTCACGGGACTCTATTTCTGAAAATGATTCATCTCATGCACTCCTACACACACACTTTCCCTGCTTTTACCACAAACACTGCTTGGCAGGATGATTTTCTGCAACTGCGTAGATACCCTCATGATCTCTTCTTTTTGGTGTCCTGTTTATCTCTGGGTAACAGGCATCACCTCTTCACTCCATTCTCCCAGCTCTGATTTTATGCCATCCAGCTCTTCCTAATATCTAGTCCCCTTCATTAAATAATTGCTCTAAGGTGATTGACTGTGCATACGTTTCCTTTTTTGTGGTCCCATTTAAGTTTTGCCAACAAATGTCCCTAAAATACTGTCACTGCTGCTGAATGCTTTCTCATCCTTATATGCTATTACTTGATCTATTTGTAATTCCACTTAGGGCCCAGTTCTGCAACTTTGCCTCTGTGCATGTGATTTTTTTCTGAAGGTCTTTGGAATATCTTTGTTTAGGGTCTGTTGATTTGGAAATCACCTTCTTTCAACAACAAGATACAAGTGAAAAATTATGTCAACCCTCTACTTCTGCTGGGATGATTTATAGCACATTCCTCCTACCAGTTCATTCCTTTCCACACTTTTTTTTCCTCCAGAAGAAATGAGCCAGAGGGCAAAGGTGCAATCTGGTTCATGGCTGAACCTCCCCAAAGTGCAGAGGTGTGGGTAAGTCTGTTAGAGACACAGGGGTTAAATCTGCTATAGGGATCTCTGGTTTATTTTTCCCTAGAGCTTGGGTAACATTTCCTCTTATTTTGTTCCCTCTCATGTTTTTATCCTGCAGTTTGAGGTAAAATCATCCTGAAGTCTCCCACGCCCTCCTTGTCATCTTTGCTCCCTGCCATCGCAGCTCGTTTAAACCTTTCATTACTCAGAAACCCACTTCCACCTTCTCTAGTCTCTCTCACCTCTTCTGCACAAGTCTGTGACCTTCAGCCCCCCTGGCTTTCATTCCTCACCAGAGTTTGGTTATGTCTGATGTTGAAATCTCCTCTGTGTGCAGACGCTGCGAGTTCCCCTTTCCAGGTTGTCATGGTTCTTGTGTTGTTGTAAGAAAACAACCGATCGTGTTCTTACCACAAATCACTGTGAGACCATTTAGGGCAACTCAGCCTCCTTATCTGAGATCAGATCAGGGCCAGAACTAAAAAAACTGTGCCACAAACTCCGGGGAGCCTGGATCCAATTCTGCATATTATGGCAAGATGAGGAAGCATCAGGCAGATGCGCATGTTTATTCCACCACTTCTATCTCCAGTGCACACAGTCTTAGTCATACTCAAGAACTTCTCAACAACCTGTAACAAGATATTCAGTAAAAGCCATTAATATGGCACAGGAAAAGATCAGGAGACAGTGAAAGCTCTCATTGATGCTCTAGAACTCTTGAATAGCTGTCAATTTTTGGGTTAAATGACCAAATTGGCGCTCCTTGGAAGTTGACAGCTGCCCATGCTGCAGAAGAAGGCAAAGAACTGCATACAGTACCTTCTCTGACCTTGGAGAAAATCTCGTCTCGACTTCAAAAAAAGGAAACAGCTTAACCTTACATGTATACATAAAAAAGTTTGTGTGTCTGAAGCAAGACACACAAATAGAGAGAACCCGGGGAATTTTTTTTAATATTCTTTATTGGATAGGAAGTCCTCTCTTGAATTTGCAGAAATGGACTCTCAAAAGAAGCTGGGGTTGTAACGTCCTGAGCACCTGAAGGCAAAGACCCATTTCTCCTTGTAACCTTTCTCCAAGGACAGCCTGTTTGCTTTTTCATGAAGCTGACTTGTTTTCTGCTCCTTCTGCTCTGGGATCTTCAGGGCTGCTCATCTTCCCGTGCAGCCGATTCTTTTGTCCATGTTCTCAGGGGCTTGTAGCACACAGCTCCTCACTACCTTCTGCCAAACTGGTGATTTACTTGCAGTGGTGTTCCCATTGCAACATCACATTGCAATCCCCCGTAGTAGTGTCTTCAAAGAACCGAACGATTATAATACAAATATTTAAAGGGTGGCTGTGAATCTGAAGGTGCAATGCTGGGTTGGGTTTGGCACACTCACAGGTAGCAAACTTGGGTGGGTACGGATTTCTACCTGAATAATTAATCCATCCCTGGAAGCATTATTTAAGGCTTGGGTGTCAGAGCAGATTTTGTTGAATTTTAATATTTCCTGTAACTTACACATCTCATCATTGCCCAGTTATCGTTTCCTGTGCTCTCTGGAACAATACCACCTTCCACTTGCTGGCAAGTTGCGGCTCTGTGAACATGTTAAATCTCTCATCCCATTCCAAAGTATTTTCAGCCCTCCAGCAAAGTGTTTGTAATCTTGTCACCCCATGTGGTTTGATCTTCCAACACCCAGCAAGGGTGAATAAACTCGCCTTGTAACAGCTCCTCATTAAGGGAAAATGGCATATGACACACCCAATGAAACAAAGCAATGAGTAACAGTAACATTATAGACACATTTAAAATGTAGGTCTCGGGTTCCAGCGATCATCGGTCCTGCTAAACCATTTCCATCCCAGCAACCCATCCTGTACCTACAAGTTATCCAAGCAAGGTGGGAAGCATGAGGGAAGGGGAGACACCGCAGTGGTAGACCTGAGTAAATGAGGCAGCCCCAGAGGCTGCTTTACAGTTGCAACATTGTGTGATGAGCTAAGAAAGAAAGAAAACAAAGCAAGCAAAGTGTGTAGGAAGCACATTTCTTGTGGTAGTCAAGTGACACCCCAGTGTTCGGAAAAGCGCATGCAGACTACGTGTAGCTTCATGCGCAATTACCAGGGACGTGGCCATTTACTGCAACTGTGAATGCAGTTGCAATTAGTACAGTGAAAATACGGGCCTGAAGTTTCCAAGCACAAAAATGAATACCACTGTTTAGGAAAAGGACATTAAACTGCAGTGTTTCCTGTTTCTTGGCAGGAATGGTAGAATTTTGTCACAGCACAAATTTGTGAATTCCCTTAAGATGTTGTTGCTCATGCACAAACACCTGTGAGGTGATCCCTGCTTCTTTGGCAAAGTGACCACTTTCTGTAGACTCCGCTCTATAAAAATAAACTGAATGGAGTAGTTCTTTCCCTTTGGATTTTTCTCACTCAGGAAACACCTATGCCCAAATCCTTAGCTGGTGTAAATCTGCAAAGCTCCTCTGACTTCAGTAATGCGATGCCAAGTTCCTCCATCAGAGAATGTGACCTGTTATTTTGGCTGAGCCTGTAAATCGCCAGTTCTATGGTTTTGGACCAATTATTAGGTAGCTAATCCTCCAGTTTGCACATGCAGACAGTCTGAGCACTCCCATGTGAGGTTTTGCCTGAGCAAAACTGTAGCCAACACAAAGTGAGTGGGCAAGCATCTAGGTGTGTAAGTCAAAGCATGCAAACGTGGAGGCTGAGTTTAGATTTCCCCCAAACGCAGCCCTTTAAATCTGTTTTTTTGCAATCTCTTCGCACACAAAAACCACACACACGGTCCCTCAAAACCCACACTCACAAAAACAGCTGTAAGAGAAGAAAAGACAATGAGACGCATTGTGGAGGAGCAGTCAGTCAAATCTCTCCCTGCGTTCCCCACCCAGAGCCAGCACATACTGGGAGTCAATCAGCTCTTAGGGGAGCACAGGGAAAACACACACCCACAGAAACTACTCAAATAATCCCACTCCCTCAAATCCTATAGGACTTTGGTGGTTTCAGTGTGGGACTTCCTTTCCACTGACTTCTCCACTCCAAAACAATATTTCAAACTGAAGTTTTAAGGGAAAAAGTAAATTTATTTTTCTGGGTATTTTTTCATCCTCATTGTGTTCTCCCAGAGAGAGAAAAGTAATTTTTGCAGGCAGAAACTGAGATTAAGCCTAAGACTGTAAAACATGGAGCTTAAATGGAAGTTTATGTGCAGGCACCTGCCAGTGTGGTCAGTGGAGGCTCTGCTGTACCCAGCCCTGAAGAGGAATAAAGAAGGTTCCTAGCCAGGGGCTTAAAAACCTAAAACAGTAAGTTCTTCATTAGGAAAAAATAGTTCAGCGTTTTTACTTTAATTGTTTGATTCATTCCTGAGAATAGCTATGCAAACTACTTAGGATGATCTGAAGTCTCAACAGGCTCGCTAGAGCCCAGTGTGTCCAGCAAAGCCATCCCTGGCTGACTCCACCTGCAAGCGCTTCCACTGACCTCAGCGAGCTGGCCAGCATGGAGAGGCTCACCCACATAGTTACTTGCAGTATTTTATTTACTACGGTAATGATGCAATGAAGTAAAGAATCAGGAGCCATGGAACAAATACCTGTGAGATCGGGTGTGCCTGCTAAGCACTTTTGAACGCTCTGAAAATGTGATCGACTTGCTCGTGGAAGCAGGACTCCTTGCTGATCGATGCTGATCCGTGGTACCAGTCAGTACGTGATGAGTCAAGAGCAGCCTTTCTTCTGTTATTTCCATCTTTCTTCTTCCAAGCAGCCCGGGGTCATGACGTGTCCAGGACTTAGAGCCTGTTTATGAATGAAGTACTGGGACTGTGAGGTCCTTGTCTTCTGTGACTGAAGCAAGAGCCAATGGAGGAAAAAGGCAACTTTCCCACCACATCCACTATCCGGGGACACATCCCTCGTTGTGGTGCCATTTCTGCCACCAGGAAGAGCACAGGAGCTCTGGGCCGTCCGCATCCCAGGAGCACTTGTGGGCAGGTGGAGGATTTGCTGAGACCAGCAAGGAGGATATGATGTGATGGGGCCCCGGCACGCTGGTGATCCCAGGAAACACAGCTGTGTGGAGAAGAAAACAAGCTGATGGCACTGTGCCCTGGTGCTACCTGAGGCTGCCTGTGCCACGGGCTCCCCAGAGCCCTACTCACTGTGGGACCTGAGGAAGCGAGAGCCATTCTTTGGCCCCCTGAAGCAAGCACAGGTCGGCTGGGGTATATGGAAAACACAGGCCTGCACACCATTGCTCTGCTCCCAAATACATCGCACAGGCATTTAATTAGTTCTCTAATTCCTGAGGATTTATGAGCCTCTACCTTCACTAATTTGCCTCAATACAACATCAGAAGGTGTTTGAGCACATCCAGGAAGTATTAATGTGGGACTAAGTGCTTCTAAAAATACTACGCCTGCCAGAGAGGGTTAAACTTAAAGTTGGGTTTGGGTTTTTTTTTTGGGTTTTGTTTTTGCCAGAAGCAGTACCCTTGAAAAGTCCAGTAACCTGTCTGTGTCCTCAGAAAATTACAGGTGTTTAAGCCGGCTGTGCTGAAAGGCAGACTGCAAGATAATTGGTGTCTTCTACCCCTCCAGGTTCTTCTGCTGCCACTGCAACTCCTCCTTACCTCATCCGTGGGGTCTGATGATGGATGCTCTGCTTTGCAGGAGTGGGTCACCCCCAGCCTGTTGGGCAGGTTCAGTCGCTGAGCTGAGGATGGTGATTATGTGCTGGGACGGTTTGCTGGGGCTGATTGTGCATCTGCAGCGCAGGACAGATCCTTTCCATGCACTTGTTTGCCATCACCACAAACCCGATTCTGACCTGTCCTGAAGTGTGGTGGGTTCTTACCCCTCTTGCCTTGGTGGTTTCTGATTTACTACTATTTAACTCCCAGCTAGTCTGCTATTGCTGGGCAAACCCACTGCAAACGCAATCAATAAAACAGAAATGCTCCTTCCAATTTGTAGTCTAGCCTGCCAAAATAAAGAGGGTGAAAAGATTGTGCCTCTCTTCTTAGATAAGTTACCCCCAAGGATTTTTCTCTTCTACGCTCCTTCCTGCCTGCCAGCCAGATGATATCTTTGGCCAGTGCTGCCCCTCCCTTTTAAATGATCTAGAGGCACAATACATCTGTCAGGAGAGACCTTGTCTGTTTTACTCTTCCTCCCCATTTTCTCCCCTCCTACTTTTTTTTTTAATGTACTCTTAAATATCGAATTCCATCTTTAAAACTTTGTCCTAATGTCAGGCTAGAGCAAGGATGTCAATCAGAGCCAGTCAGGTCGGTAAAGACTCCCGCTGACTTCAGTGAGCCCTGGTCAGCCAGAACACCTTCTTGTCTCGCACTGCCACGGCAAGAAGCGGTTTGAGTGGAAGGGAGATTGGGGAAGGTTACAGGGAAAGGAAAATGGCCGTCGGTAGGCTTGAGGGAAAGGAAGCTCACTTCTGGGACACCTCAAACAGCTGCTTAGCAAGAGTATTAATAACTTGCAAAAAGAATAAAAGGGATGGGCGAAGCAAAACAAGAGGACCTGCCTGAATTCCCAGTCGGGTTTTGCACACACCAGTGATGATGATTCACTGTCTGGTTTTCACTTTGTTCCTTTCCTTTGGCACTCGGCAGTTTCATAACTCCTGTAAAGCTCTCCCTGTCCTTTCACTTTTCCTGACCGTTTTGCTTTTTTCCTCTAGTTATTTTATTAGCAATGACCCAAACTCCAGAAAATTTGGCCCTTACTTTTCCTCTGTTTATTTAATTTCATTTCATTGACTTACACTAGAAATTATTTAAGTGCTTTAAGAGTGCAAATGACAAAAGAAAGAATTATTATTATTTTGTCAGACCTTGCCTTACCATTAATAAGGCATTAACATTGGAATGTTGATAAAAAATATCCTCTTGGAAAGAGATGTATAGTAAAATGAAACCAGCCTCCTTTATTCCTTTCCCATTTTTGCTGACATCTTCCCAAATTAAAACTGTCACCAAATATGTCTACTAAGCTATGCCAGGATTTACAGCGATGCTGCTCCCTGAGCAAACTGTTCCCGCTGAACCCTGGTTCTCTCTCTTGCCCCCGCAGGAGCGTGACACTGGTGTGACATGTGGCTCCCCGCATCTGAGCGGTGAAAGCTGCCTTGGCACTGGCACTGGGGCTTTGATGGGCTCAGGATCTGGTCCTTTTTACTGGTGATGACAAAAATGTGGGTCTGGTAGCTCTGACAGGGAAAAGAAGAGGTAGGATAAGACCTGCGCGCATTTCTTACGCTACTTTTTACCCTTTATGACTCTAAACCAAGCTGCAAGGCAGGCAGGAGGGACGGCAGGAGAGAGGGCAGGGCAGCTGCCTACATCTGCCAATGCTGCCAGCAAAGGCCGATAGAGCAGGTCGTCCCTGGAGAAATCACTTCTGGACTGTCAAAGACCTGCAGAAAACTTCCTGATAAGTGACATTTTTCCTGTAATGATTTTGCTTTAGTCAGAAACAAAACATTACCTTGTGTTTTGCTACAAAGTGGGAGGGGAGTTGTTCCTCTTGTCTCACTCAATGCAAATTTCTTTTTTTAAAATTTAGAACAGCAACACTTTCTTTACAAAAATCTACATACTTTCCACTGAAGTTCACTAATTTGATCCCCAAACTTTCAAACTGAATATTTTAACCAGCTCGTTAATAAATACAGTGCTGGATGTTCCAACCCGCAGCAGGAAGCTTCTCATGCACGTCCGAATAGCACCGCAGATTTCACCATGGGAGAATGGCCCACGACAGGTCCCGTGAGCCCCTTTTGCTCTGTTCGGGTCCAGGTAATCTTTTTGGTCTGTTCCTCCAGCGTATTTCAGAGGTGATGCCAGCTCCTTGGGAGGGTAGCCACTGCGAGGTGTTTGCTGTTGTCTCCCCTCGACACCCAGAAAACAGCCCTGACTCACAGACAGCCACATTCAGCCTCAAAGGGATGGTTTTAATAAGACTTTCTGTTTCAAGGGGGAATAAAACCATATTTTCTTCTCATCTCAGCCTCTGTTTCCTTCAGCTCTCATCAGGCAATGGCTTGGGATATTTATTGCTCTCTGTAATTTCTTCTGGGATCCCCTTATTTTTATTTTATGCGTGGCCTAATGCAAGTGTCTCCCAGTTTCAGAGGAGGAAAATTAATTTGTTTCCTCTTGATAGCAAAGTGTTTGCTTTTGCCATCGAGTTGAGCTCTAGATGGTATTCACCCTGGGCAGTGGCCTGGGCCTGCAGTCCTGCAGGTCTGTCTTTGGGAGTAAGCCTTGGTGAATAATTTAGTTTTCAGTTTGGCTGCTAGGAGTCAAGGGGAAATTCAGTTTAATTCAAACTAAATCTCCCTCCTTCCCTGCACACATGTATATCTTTTTGCTGCACTTAACCAGGCTGCACAATGGGTAGTTTTGCTGCTATAAGCCATATGCATGCGTTTTTGCTTGTGTGTTTTTATATTTCTGTTCTTGGTGCTGAGCTTGAAGACATCAGCTGCTCATAGCCAGCACAGGGGCCACAACGGAGAAAAAACACTCTTTGCATCCTGCCAAGATGCCAAACAAATGTAAGATCATGGGGACAAAAAGGTTGCTTCGATCGTCATTCCCTCACCCGCTTGCTGCTGCAGCAGGGCATGGCCGGACCTGAGGAGGCGGTCGGTGGCCCGGGGCAGCTGCCGGGAGGTGGACGGTCCCTGCGTGGCAGAGGGCAGCGCCCATGTGAAGGCGACAGGAAAGTTCTTCGAGTTCTGTGCAAAGAGGAATCAGGAGTCTCAGAGACCACCAAAGTGTTTCACTTCCTCTGAAGATGGAAACTGTGAAGCAATTACTGGCAGTAGCCTGTTTTATCATTGTGAACTGAACTTGGTATTTGACCTCGTTTTGAAAGGTGAGGAAGGGTCTGTCTAACTTTGTACGTATTCTTCTGCTTAGTGCTAGAGCTCTAGTATTCGACAGGTAAATATATTGCAAAAGGAACTTTGTTGCCGTCATTAATGTGGCTTGACAACGTTCCTGGAGCACTCCATGGGCACCGACTTGCCGCTGCTGTTTAAGGAGATGCTGCTGAAATTTTTAGCCTAGCATCCTCCATGACCAGTTTATTCCTCTGCAGTGTTGTGTAGTGGTTATTTTTCAGCTTACACATGCTACCCTCTCCCCTTAAAGGATTCTTGTGCCTCCTTGCAGCCCGTGTTTTGCTAGGTGAGGCAGGAGCCAAGCCCTTTAGGTATGTCCATGCAGAGGAGGCTCCCAAATCTTCCTGGGCTCCATGCTGTGCCACTCCTCACAGCAGAAACGCAGGCTGTGTTGCACTGGTCTCGCCCATGCTCTGTGCAATGGTATTTATCCTTCCTGAGCAACAGGCAGTGTGGTTCAGGACCGATCTTTTGAAAGGATAGTTGTTATCTGCTGGAGAGTAATTCCTGAAAGAGGAAGTGCCTCTTCCACCCCAGTTCCTTTTGCTCTTAATTGGGCCACGTCTCAGAGTAACCAAAGGTAAGAGGACGGAAAATCACGTGCATCTCACTTCATGGTGGTCCTCTGCTTCCACAACCGTGCCACATATGTCGGCAGCGCCTGTGGAAGTTCAGCACTGTTAAACCCCCCTGTCCTCCAGGGCAACAGAAAATTTCCAGGAGTCTGCCCAGGTCAGCCTCTCCAGAAGCCAACGGGATTTTTCCAGGGGAAAAATGCAGCTTCAGTCATATACTTTGGAGGTAGAAGATACCCAGAATGAGGTTTTCAGTCTTCCCCTTCTAGCAAATTTTCATTCAAAGACACTTTCAGTCCAAACTCTTCTGTTTCAGGCACTGGACTAGAAAACAAAGTTAAACTTAACTAAAGCTTCCCCAGCTAGGGTTAGCCAAGCATTGAACCTCTCCCTGGTGAAATAGGGCTACATGTGTCACTAAATCAGTAGGACATTATTTTGAAATGCAACCTACCAAAGCAGGCTTGTTAAGGAATAATATGGTATTTTCAAAACAGAGGGGCTGATTTCTCGTTACTTTGTAAAGTTATTTACAGCTAAACTGCCTCGTCTAGGTTATACAGGGTCACTGAGTGTCTGAATACCAGACAGGTGAGATACACATGTATTATCTCCAATTTTTTTTTACCATGCCTTCCGTATAAGGTATATTTTCACTTCAAAATTTAACCTCTCCTTGCATCAGACTGGGGGAATTCACCATGCTGTAAGTCAAAGCTCAGTTGAGCACCAGAAGAAATCACCCAGGGAGGGTGTGGATTTGTATCCCCAGACGCTTTTGAGAACAGGTTAGACAAACAAGGAGCACCATAAGTAGATCTGATCCTGCCTTAGGGAACTGAGGTGAACTACATGACCTCTCCAGGTCCCTTCCAGACTATTTTCCACAGCTCCAAGACCAGAGTTACAGCAGGAGAGGGAATTTGGCTCTTTGAGCGTTTAGTTACTACGTGAATTCTGAATTTAACACATGCCATCGTGTACTCAGAGAAGCACTTGAGCACGGAGGATGGTGCCATGAAGGAGGCTTTTCTCTGGCATGCAGAAATGCCAGCTTGCAGCTCCAGCAAAGGTGTCCAACTGAGGACACAGCAGCATCACCAAAGCTCAGAAGCAGCCACCAAAGAGGTTGGACAATACCCACATCTACTAATAACAGGCTGAAGGGGGCCCTGCTGTAACTATGTGGTTACAGCCTGGGACTTGTCCCAGAAAGAAGTTTTGGTTTGGTTTTTTTTTATGAACACAGTAAGATTTGTTCCCCTCCTGTTAGCAATTGAAACATATATATCAGCATTAACCCTCAGGCTAACATTAAGCTCATTGACTCATAGGCTTTTCAAATCAGGAGGGACTATTATGCTCACCTTGCCTGCCCCCTTGCAGAGGCTTCAGAACCTCACCCAGGTATGTCTACATAAAGTCATTAACTCCTGTTTGATCAAGTGCAAAGCCCTCACCTGACCTGGGGAGAGGAAAGGCAAGAGGGTAACGCAGCCACATGGCTGGTCCCATGTTGTATGACCAGGGATGTGCATGCTGCACAAGCAGTTTCAAGGGGACTCATATACCATTACTTCTCCCAGTGAATCTGCACCCGACTGTCCCCAAACTTCTAGAGAGTGACGAAGTGACAAAGAAGCCACCATCTCCCCTGGCTCTAATAGCCAAAGACTTCTTTTTTACACCTGCATCTGATTTGTAGTTTGACTTTTTCCAGTTTTAGCCAAAAAGCTATTTGAGCAAAAAGCTGCCTTTATTTTTATCCTCAGTAATACTGCTTAGCTTTTATCCAGTACTCTTTATTGGCAGAGCTGAACGTGATCTACCAAGAGGGTTGGTATTTCCTCCCCGCCTCCACGGGAAAACTGTGACACAAAATAATTTAGCATAAGTTGTATTATTATGGGTTCATATTTCTAAAAACTAAAGGACCACAAAAAGTACTTTTCCTGTTCTCTTGATTGCATACACACTGGCAATAATGGCATATGCAAAGTTATCTTCCTAAAAAAATATGATTTCTTGTCATCAATAACACTGTAAAAGCAGCTCTTTGGAAGATAATGCTCCATAAATCTGAACCATTCACTCCTGCATCTGCATTTTCTTTTTCTTTGAAAAGTTTTGTGATAGTGGAGAAATAAAGCCTACAAACTCAAATTAATCTAGTCTCCAGCTAGTCCTCAATAAATGTGGTTAAATCAATAGGAAGCGATACAAACAAAAAGTAGAAAGAAGTAATGATACCCCACAACAGAGGCATGAGAGAGGCAACTGCAGACCCTATGGAGCTGTAATGCTGGGTAGTGGATTAGTCAGAAGGAGGTACAAGCTGCTAAACAGAGCTGCTCCCCCCCCAGTGTACTAATTAATCAGGCATAAAAAGCTCATCAAGGAGCAGTCCAGCAGTGAGAACCAGACTGAAACAAGGTTATCCTGAAGGTTAAAGACACAGGATCTTCTTTTATTACTTAAAAAAACAAAAGAAAATCCCTCTTGCCATCCTCCCCTGATATACAACTCAAGGGCTGACTTAAACCAACTCCCTCTTGCAGGGGGAGGCGAGATGGACAGCTGTCGCTGAGGCCTTAAATCTTCTTGGGAGGGGAAAGTGAACGACAAGGGCTAATACTGAGGATGGCTCATCAGCTTTGCCTTTCATTTTCCTGTCCTTTGTTCTTCAGCCTGGAGCTGTCATTGCACTTACATCCGCAGCCCTTGGTAGTTTGCTGGCTGTTGCCTTTTCATTTCAGTTGGAAAAGTTCAGCTCTCCAGGCAGATGCCAAAATGAATCCCTGCATCCACAAGTGCTTAGCATCACATGAGCATGGTGGGAACATCCAATTGCAGAGGTTTTATCCACTCCTATGATTGCTGACACTCACCCAAAACCTCAGTCTTCACCGGAGGTGCTAAACACTGGAGAATGGGGTCTTGCCTTCAGTTTTGGGAAATGTTGATGAATGCGTGGGAAAAAAAAACCATGCATCAAATGGCAGTGTTTTCCGGGCTTCTGGAGGACAAACAAACTACTGTTGATCTTGTTCCTTAGGCCACCAGGAAATGGTCATTGTCAAACAGGACCACCTTGGTTCTGTAAGCATTAGGGGTGGTGTACACTACTGCCCTCTACTGCCACGATCACCCAGATTTAACCATGGGTCATGCCTTAGAGTCATGCCTGAGTCTTCTTTAGCTCCAAGGGACATCTGTTCTTGGAACAGGAGTGTCTACGCTAGGTCCTTGCAACCCTTGTGAAGTTCTTGATGGCCCTGGTACACAGCAGAGAAGCCGTCATGACATGTTAGTTCACAAGATATAATAGCTTCTGGTAACCAACTTTAATATATCCCAAAACAGTCATTCAAATGGTTTGGGTGTGGGTTTTTTTGTTTTTCTCTCCCCCGCCCCCCTGCACAGAAGTCAGCAGTATCCTGCAATTTGATTTAAAAACACTATATTAAGTCTTTGCGATTTCATCTTGTGAAGCTGGAGTAAGGTCTCTCTGGGACTGTATTACCTAGATCTATATATTATGTCTTTCCTTAGTCACCTAGTAGGTAAAGATGTGTCTTTTAGTACTAGACTGTCAGTTAGAATATGATTCAGTCAGTGTTGTCACCTAAATGCTTCATGGAAGAACTGCTGGTTGTCATTTCTTCATATTACCCCAGCTCATTGCAACTGCTCCTGAAGTGGGCAGTCTCAGAAGTGCAGCTAAGAGCTGGATTAACCAGGACAGTCCCCTCGCTGCCCGGGGTTATTTGGAAACTGAGATATCATGCCTGGCTCTGCTGGGTGGACTGGAGTTAGGCACTTGCAGCCAGAACTGCAAAGGATCAGTGGGATTGAATAATACAGTCTTTCCAGAATTTGGGCCTCTTAACCTGTCTGCTACTCAATAAGAACAATATAATTTCTTTCTCTTGGCCTTTGCCTCTTGTGGTTCTATCATAATTTTTTTCAGGCCTGGGATAATGACTTATTAAATGTGATTAGTGCCCCTAGCCTGAAGGGATGTTGGTATCAGATAGTAACAGAAGGAACAGTGGCCTTAATGGAAGTGATGCTGGAGAAATGCCACTGCTTTGCAGCCCTGAGTTGTTGGAGAGCTGACGGGTCTGCAAAGCTGCACTCTGTAATACCTCAGTGCTGCTGACCACGTTTGCCCAAAACCAAGTATCATTTCTTGGGAAAAGGGAAGGGGACTCAGAACACACACTCTGTTTGGTGGCTGCTGGCATCGGTCAGGGGATGAAGTGGCCGGAAAGACAAAACCAGAATATAAACAGGCAGAAGGGAGAGGGGGGACAGAGAAGAGAGATGAGGGAGGAAGTGCTAACCAAAGGAAATACAAATTAGATCTGAAGTGTATCACATTAAAAAGGTAACTTGGCAGTTACTGAGACATACGAATGGAGAATGAGATACATGAAGAGTTTGAAAGTGTTTGCAGAGTGTTGAAGTACCAGAACTTGCATACTCTGTTCAGACTCTGTGCAAAGTAAAATACTTTAACAGCCCTGAGCTTTTCTATTGACTACAAGCTGCTTTGGAGGAGGTGTCCTTCCATCTTGTTCTTCCACTCTTTACTGGGCTTCTCCTAATCAGGGAGGAATACCCAGGTTAAACCAGTGTCCTGGTTTTGGCAGGGATAGAGTTAATTTCCTTCCTAGTAGCTGGTACGGTGCTGTGTTTTGGATTTAGGGTGAGAACAATGTTGATAACACACCGATGTTTTAGTTGTTGCCAGGTAGTGTTTACACTAGTCAAGGACTTTTCAGCTTCCCATGCTCTGCCGACTGAGCAGGCTGGAGGTGCACAAGAAGCTGGGAGGGGGCACAGCCAGGACAGCTGACCCAAACTAGCCAAAGGGGTATTCCACACCATGTGACGTCATGCTCAGTATATAAAGCTGGGGGAAGAAGAAGGAAGGGGGGGACGTTTGGAGTGATGGCGTTTGTCTTCCCAAGTCACCGTTAGGCGTGATGGAGCCCTGCTTTCCTGGGGATGGCTGAACACCTGCCTGCCCATGGGAAGGAGTGAAGGAATTCCTTGTTTTGCTTTGCTTGCGTGCGCAGCTTTTGCTTTACCTGTTAAACTGTCTTTACCTCAACCCACGAGTTTTCTCATTTACCCTTTCGATTCTCTCCCCCATCCCACTCGGGGGGCGTGAGCGAGCGGCTGCGTGGTGCTTAGTTGCCGGCTGCGGTTAAACCACGACAATCAGGTAGGACGTTTGCAATGCAGAGGAGAGATTATTGGCCATAAAAGCTCTCATATTTTGGCTACAGGAGAAATGAAGCTAAACTGAAGCATCCTAGAGTTACTGGAGAAGAGTGGTGTTTTTTCCAAGATTTATGTTTATGAGGAAGGCTTTTTTTATGCCAGTTCATCACAGGTGCCTCACCTCTAGGTGGGCATGAGAGGTGAGTAGCCGTGTTCTCCAGAATGTTCCTCTCTGTCTCCTGTGAATCTCTCCAGAGTATCCAAGGAAAGCAAATGCTGCTCCACCTTGGTCTACACCTAGCTAAGACAGACTACCCCAAGGATAGCCTGAAGCCAAGCACCTCATGTTGGTATTTTCTTTAAAGGCAGCCAGAACTCAGCCTGAGGTCTGTGAGCTGGCAAATCCCATCTGCCTCTGCTGGGAGTGGTACCTGGTCCCTTGCAGGAAAGGCCCACGGCCGTTGCGTCTGCCCTACATTGGTCATATGAGAGGCTGCAAGGCATAGCATTGAGTGCCAGGGCTAGGCCGCAGAGGATACACCCAGGATCTCTCCTCTCCTAGTGTCAGCTGGATCACCCACAACTAGCCCCAAGGATGCTTCCACAGCTAAGTGAAGTGAAAGGGAAGTGAACATTGCTTCAGGTACCACTTTGAGTTTGTGTTCACAGAGCCAAGTAGCTGCAGTCAGTTGATCCTTACTAGAGTAACTGGAAAGTCTTGCGTAGGGCATCTAAGTCTGCTTCTAAAGTAGGTCCAAGAATGAGTTTCAACAAATGCATCTGAGGAGGGGCATCAACTCCAAAGCCCAAAGAGAAAATTTACAGCTTAGGTATAACTTCAATGTTGACCTGTGTTTTCAAAATATGGAGACCTGCCAGAATGTTAGGCAGAAATTTAGACACCTGCAAAGAAGTACTCATAAAACATCCTGTACATTGAACAGAAAGATTTCATCATCAACAACTGTCTGTACAAAAAAGAATGAAAAAGATGTTGATGTACTTAGGACATGCCCCTTAGGTACCAAACATATATCCACATATTAAACCGTCACTGGCATGAGGAAGAAGGGTGTCTTTGAGAAAAAGAAGAACCTTGAGGGCAGAACAACTGTCCCAACATCAAAGCTGCAACAAGAAAGAAGTACCAAGGTACAGTTTTCATCCTGTGTGCTTGCCTTGGTATTAAAAGGATAATGACTGAGGGTAGTGAAACTATGGATGCACAGCTGATAAGCAACTTCATGCTAACTAACCTGTAGGCTCAGCCCAGAGGTCGTAAGACCAACTTAGCAAAAAAGTGATCTGCTAGCACTGATCATCAGCTGTGAACTAAATTTGTCAAGGTGTTACCGTTATTTATTGCTATTAATAACAACATTGACAGATAATGTATTTTGCTGTGATAACCTCTGATCTTCAACGATTAAAGTTTCCTTCCTTTTAAAACTATTAAATATTATCTTGCTTAAAAGACATCATAGGTCACTGGCTCTTCTGGCTCTTCTGATACTCAACATAAGCAGTATTATTTGCATCGAACACAGTAGACCTTTCCCTTTGGAACTAAAGCAAAACCTTGGAAAGAAGGGAAATATGTATTCCTTCCTCGCCAAATGACCGGGTGAATTGATTTTTTTTTTTTAGTTGTCATTGCTTCTCTGTCATTAGCTCTCTGTAAATAAGCTTGGCAATGTCTCATTTTGAAGCTGTCTTTGCATACTGAACTTCAGACCTCATGGAAAAGAGGGTGAATTAAAGGGGCACAATACTAATGCGTGTGCTGAGAATGATGGGTGGTCTTCTAGGACATGGCCTGCAGAAACACGTGCTGTGCTGTAAGAGTGACTGGCAGCGTGAGTGGCACGTGGAGAGGGAGGAAGAACAGGTGGGGACCAGGAAAGTCACGGTATTGCAAAATCGCAAAGTATCACAAATTGCAACTTTTGAACAACATGCTGTACTAAAGCATTTCTGAGGAGAAAAAGGCAGGTAAATTCAGATTCTGCAACCAAAATCAATTTCTTTTAAGGAATGGAGTCAGTGAACAGGGAAGAAAAATCCTGTTTTAAGCATTTTTCAGATATCACAGGTACAAACTGCAGTTTTCTTGATTGAAATGTTTGGTTTTTTTTTTTTTTTTTCCTTCTTCCTCACCTTTAGAGATATGCAAACACCAGCAGTCAGGAAACCTTTCTCCATATCACTACACAGTATTTTTTTTTTAGTTGTCATTGCTTCTCTGTCATTAGCTCTCTGCAAATAAGCTTGGCAATGTCTCATTTTGAAGCTGCCTTTGCATACTGAACTTCAGACCTCATGGAAAAGAGGGTGAATTAAAGGTGCACAATACTAATGCGTGTGCTGAGAATTTCACATTATTGTCAAATAATGTGAAATGCCGAAATGATGACTATTGCTGGCCTATGCTCCTTGTATTAGCGGAGACACAAGTTAAGTCTGAGATGGGTTGAATCATCTTCTGCTGTCACGTTCCTTTGGCTGCAGAGGAAGCCTTGGGAAAGTGGGGTTTTATTTTAGATACCTAAAGCTAGGTAGGGTGAATCCACACCAGAGGGGGTATTCTGTTCACCTGAGGCAAATCCATTCAGAGCTTTGATTTTTAGCTTAATCCGGGAGGTGAAAGGACTGCTTTTATGCCAGACTGAAATTATACTGCTTGGTCTTCTGAATGAGTTCATTGAAGGATTGCAAGAGACGCAAGCATCAATTTCTTGCTGATTTTCAGAGAGGTCAAGGATGTGCTAGTTTATATCAAGAAAGAAGGATGGAAACAGAGAAGCCTGTTTACCACAGGCTCTGCTGTAAACTAATGCAACTTATTGGAAAGGATGGATTTGAAGAAAGCTCATGCCCAAGTGTTGTTCATAAAGCTGTAGTTCATAAAGTCATCCAACAGACAAAGTTCTGAACTGCCCTTTCATAAAGCCCTGATGTGATCTGGCTTCAGGGTAGAGCGCTCTGACGAAGTACCCAGATTAAGTATACAGTAGATATAGGTTATGACATGGGCACGTAGGCAACAGCTCTTATTAGAAAATTAGGTGTCGTTAGGGCCGTTCTTTGAAAATGAGGCCAGCTGACCTGGAATGAGCCATGTCCATATTATTAAGCTCTTCTAGTCACCACACAGGACGACTGAACACACGGCATCCCTTGGGAAAGGTCTCTGGCTGCGTTAACTAACTCCTAAATTCCTGGGACGTGTGTGGGAGAACACTAATTGATCCAGGTCAAAAATGTGCCAGGACAGGTTCTAGGAATTTAACAATATAGACTATCAAATTCCAATGCCTGGGAATATTACCTGCCACTACTTAATTTACTAGCAGCATAGGTGTAGCCCTAAGGGCTTATGCACACACACAGACACCTATGGTGCATTTGAGATGCATTTCGAAAGGTGGCTGGCAGATAATGTGATGATCAAGAGACTGACTTAAGAACAACAAACTCACTGCTGCCTTTCTGAGTTCACATTAGAGCTTTTTTCATTGTGCTTCCCATGGCTAGAGATCATTCTTTTACATATGGACAGCACCTAAAGTACTGCTGAGAATACCGAAGATAAATACATAAATAAAATGTCTCCTTTACTCTGCCTCATCCTGTATTCTAGTCCAGAAGACAGACTTTAGAGGTGCATTTCATGCAATCTATGTTGAAAGTACTTGCATTTTCCTTCTGACTGTGCATGCCAGAGAGAGCGTGAGCCACCGGGGAAAGGAGAACATAGAAGGCTTATTTGTCCAGATTTCAAAGAAATTCACTTCTCCCTGCAGATTAATTCTGATTGTACAATGGCAGGTTTTAAATGTTTGATTCTTGTTTGTGTCTGTTTTTTAACCCATATCTCAAGAGGATTTAATTAGATTTGATGTTCATGATATGCTATTTACTGGATTATGATGAGATCAGCTGATAAAGCTTGACATAAACTTGGCAACTTTTTTGGTGCTTTCTCAGTCTTTAGAATTTAATTATGGCAATTTCAAAACAGGAAGCTTGGAAACAACATGGGGATTAAGGACTTGCTCTTGCCTCACTGGGATCAGTTAAGAGTTATACCATTGGTTGTCACTGGCTCACAGCATGTGCAACCGTCCGGGACGTGTGTGCACGTGTTCCTGTTTTGCCTAAAATGGACCAAATGCCAATGGCATTTCTCCTTGGAAATGGTTTTCCTGAGGAATCCCATCAAATTCAATGTTTTTTTCATGGCTTGGGTGAGAATGGAGTTAAGTGACACTCTAAGGATATGCGTAGACATACAAAAAACGGGGACTTCATGATTTTAATGCAATTTCCCAGGGACTCTGCATGGATATGTGCCCCAGTGCAGCATAAAATCAGTTCAGATGCACAGGACCAGAGCAGATGGAGTTCTCCACTGCAAAGGTTATTTGCATGAGTGCTATTTTTCCACACTTCCACACATTTTAAGCTTTTTTTCCTTTTTACCATGAACAGCTACTTCTGGTGAGGCTTCTCCGTTCGTTCTGTAAGCCATCCAGATGCCAAGAGCTAGCACACTGCAGTGTACACAAGCAAGTTCCTTCCTAAATCTACCTATGGTTAAGGATCAAAAGATAGTGGTTGAAATGCAGAATTGTTTCTTTTTATAGCTTTCCACAAGCATAGAGATCACATCTCTCTCTGGTTAATCTGTATTTTAAGCACCTAATATATAGCCTTGCAATCAAAGCATCTGAGCAACCACAGCTCTTATTGAAACCAAGGGGATGTAAGTTACTCTCAGAACCAAGTCACAGCTCTCTTTTTTGAGCACTTTGTTACCGATGCGTGGTGCCAGGTGGGTGGAGAGCCTTTCTCCTATTTTCCAGTGTAAGGAAGCAAAGTAGGCATTTCTGATATTTTAGCCCTCAGGTGGTTGAACATGGATTCTTGGGCCATTTTAATAATGGCAAAAAATGTAGATGTATGTGTGGGGAAAACCAAGGGGATTCAGGAGCAAACATTGCCGCTGGGATTTGAGGGCTTAAGACACTTAAACGTTTTTGACAATCCTGTTTCTTACCTTCTTTGGAGGAAGCATCTGCTACAACTGCTGAATTCACTGCTGCAGAGAAACACCCCGAGCCCAAGTATGACTCCAGCCTGCCTAAGCTCTGACAAAAAATATTTCCAAAATACCTTTTTGAATTCATTGTCCTTCCATAAGGCACTGTGTTGTCCTTCCTTCTTTAGAAGTGGTGGGAAACAAAAAAAAGTCTTCTGCAAATTGAACTATAGTTGGTTAGAAAATATTACGAGGTTTGGTCCTATTTCTACAGGTTTGCAGATAAGCCGTAGCTACACTCTTCTGGACAAGTCCCGCTCTATCCACCATTACACTGCACGGTAACTGAGGCAATCTGCTCTGAGATACTCTACCCACAGTCTACGTCCTTATTTTAAAGTTGATAATTGCTTGTCAAACTGATTGACATTTGTAGAACTGTCTTTTCCATGAGACATTACTCCCTCCACACACCCCCACCAAAAAAGAATAGACAATTTGATTTTGTACTGTTTTTTCCCTCTTTTAAGCACACTAACTTTTTCTGCCTAAAAGTAGTAATTACTTAATGAATAGTCCTCCATGTTTCCCTGTCAGTCACTCACCGTAATGAACAACTCGTTTTGACTGCTTTGTTAACAATAAAAAAAGTATTAAATTAATAATAATAAAGATTTTCTAGGACTTCGTTGTTAACACACTGGGTGCCCCACAGAATGTATGATTGGGATAACAAGAGGGGGAGGGTGAATTTTCTCTCTAGACATCAAACAACATTTTGTACTTTTCCTTGAGCTATGGGACTGTTTTCCCCTTGCTACTTCTCCTGTATCTTCTTATCTTCAACCATCCTGAATAATTGGAGCATATTTAGGGGACCAAGTCCAGCTATTATTTGTTCCCCCTCTGTGAAAGTTTTTTTTTTTTTTTAAGCCAGATCTGTGAGCCTCTGTTGAGCTGTTGGTATTGAGGTCAGAGCTTTTTACAAGCTAGAATTTTTATCATGAACTGGAGCCCAGAGTTAATTGTACACAAAGACACATTGTTGTTTCCATTAGGATTTACAGTACCACTGAATTTTAATTATTGGGTAACATTTCTTCCATTATAGCGCTCACTCCTCCTCCCCGGTTTGTGCCAGCCCATGTTTCCTTTAGTTGCAGCAGCTTGCAATGCAAAGTGTAAAATACCCCCAATAAATAAACAGACTGTGACCTCAACTTTGATGTAACCTTATATTTGTCCCTGCCTAAAACATAAAAACAACAACAAAAAAAAGGCAAGAGAACAATTTAACGCGAGCTACAAACTGTAATCTATTGTTTCCTGTTTATCAGCACTGGTTACTTTTAAAGTTCAAAGCCCAGTCCTAAACAAGAGCTATACAGGAGGTCTTTATCACTGCTGGGACAAAACATTCACTTCTTATTGACAAAGGCTCTTGTGGGCATTAAAATGTTCTCGGGTTCCTTCTATTTGATGATAAAATAGACATGCTGAAATGCTTCATCCATGGCCATGAAGCAAATGCTTCTACAGAGTTTTCATGCAAGTAAAACTAATAATTCACTCCTAGTCTGTGAGTGTGAGCAGTTTCACAGACAGAGTGTTTGTATGACTGAGCCTTGAGTCTTTTTTTAAAAGCAACAAGCAGTAGTTTCAAACGGCATCTATTAAACATGAGACTGTATGTATTAATTAGCTTGGCTCTTAATTTTCCTCCTGGTCTCCATACTTGAGCTCTATGCAATGTGTGGAGCCTCAGTCTATGGAGCAGTGTTGATTTAAGTAGCCCCAAAAGTATAATGGGAAAAAATGATGCATTCAATCAATAAAAATCCTTTTTCTGAACCAATTGTATAAATAGTTGGCATCCGTTTATCGCTTAGTCTCCAGCCACTTCAGTCCTGTGTGTTGTTTTATGAACCATAGATACACCTCATATATACAAAAAAAAGTTTTTTGGGTTGGACCAGTCAACTTGAAATTAATTCAAGCCCCAGTGGGGGATGACATCAGATGCATGGTGGGTTTCCAAGCTGAAATAAACCCAGAGATGGCCCTGGAGAGGTTTCGTGGGTGGGAGGACTGCAGTGTGTGCAGTGCACGGGGTAGATCCCTGCTGTGTGCATCCCAGAGGCAGAGCCTTGCCAAATGCCTGTGTCCAGTCTGCAGTGCCAATAGTCAACAAGGAGGGAATAAGGAGGCTCCTTTTTAATGATTTTATGAACCTTTCACCCTCTCTTGTTCTTCCTGCTGTGTTCTTCTCCCCCTCACTCTGATTTGTCTTCCAGCTTCCACCCACAGCGTGGCTCTGATTCTGCCTCTGGATGAGGTGTTCTCCATACAGTTCTCCCCAGTGCCCGTATTTGCCTTTCACTCACCAGGTCAGAGTGTGGTCTTTGGATGCGTGGGAGGAATTATTCCCTTCCTCATATCCAGCTGACCATGGCTGCTGCCTCCATGGACAAGCCAAGTCCTGGTCAGCCAAAGGGGTGGGCAAATACTTGTTTTCCTTCAAAATTTCTTGATAAGGAGAAGAACCTATGAGCTGGTCCCTGGGGGAACCCCAGCAGGACCTGCAGAATTGCAGTGGGGCTGGGTTTACTTCTTTCACTCCCGTATCTCAGGACTGAGTGAAAAGCTTAGATGAGTTCAGCAAAAAATATCAAAGTCAAGGAGAAGGATAAAGGGGTCTGTACAGCTTATGAAGACATAAATTGCTTAATGAAAACATGTCCACCCAGCAGCTTCGCTGCAGAGACGGAGGCCAGTCTCCTGGGCTGTTCTCTTTGGTTTGGCTGTAGTGGTAAATGCTTAAAGAGATTGAGTTCCAGCCTCTTTCTGCGGATGCCATTTCTTGTGCATGTTTAGAGTGGATTACATAGAAATTACGCATCTTTAAAGACCTAATTTAGTTACATGCTTAAAAAACAAAACAAAATTGATTTGGAGGAAGGGATACAGGCAATTGAGTCGCATGGGGACCTTTTTCCTCCAGTTGGCTTACTGATAACAGCGTGGGTGCACTGAGGAGAAGCAGCATCAAAGCCATTACAAGCAATATTGTCCTATCTCTCAGCCTCTGCAGGATCTGGATCCTCATTCCTGCAGGATGCAGGACCAGACTTCTGTTCTTCATTGCTTTAGCTCTTCTACTATGGGAATAGACCACTTCTGAGGGCTAAAATTTAAGGGGAACACAGAGGAAACCCCATGCCCCAAAGGAAAATCTTCAGCAAGATATCAGCAGTCCCCTGTTCTCCAGGAATCTTGCAGTTGACCAAAACATTGGGTCTTTTCAGTCGAACCCCCAGTTATTTCACCTCAGACACCAACCTTTTGACAGCCTGTGCCTTAATAACCACTACTAACCATCCTTGGAAGACATAGATTGACTCTTGAGATGAATCAATGCCTGTCAATGTCTCTGGGCATGTAAACACACCAGTTCCTCTTAAAAACAAAAGGGAAAAGCCATGCAGCTGGTTGAGGTTTCTGAAGCTCATCTGCAAGGGGAGAAGCCAACACACAGCGTGGGTGCTGTGCTGAAGGCTGGCTGTCCTTGCTCTTACAGACAATTGCATGAGGCAATTCTGTGTCAAGGAGGCAATGGGACTTCCCAGGGACCCAACAGGGGCTTACCTACTGTAACCATGGAGCCAATTAAAAAAAAATTAGGGGAGAGGTAGATACTGTTCACTGTGTACCCATGGCTGGGAGAAGTGAGATTTACTGTGCCCTGCTACGGGTCAACAAAGAGAGCACAACAGATGGTTGTTGGACTGAGTCTTAGGAAAGAAACCCCAAATGGGACTGTGACTTTGAAAAAGCCTTCTGTGCCTCAGAAAGGAAAATATGAGAGGATGGGTCATAGTTCTGTTCTGCTGTGGCACGTTGGGAAGTGATGAGAGAAGGGTTCCTGTTGTAAAAACAGCAAAAGATCAAGTCTTTCATCGATGACGCGAGCGCAAGACTTTAACGGAGAAGTGACTAAGATCGCCAGCTACTGTCATGCTCACAACAGCTCAAGAAGTGATCTGGTTCTCCGAGGGGCAGAGCACACAGCAGCACCCGCTGGTAGCTGGTGAGCAGAGGGTGACTCAGAGGTTTGGAAAATGACTTTCCTCAACTGCTGGCTTTGGAGCTTTATGTTGAAACTCCCAGTTTTCCAAATATCAGTTTTGCTGGTTGTGTGTGACTTGATGTGCTTGGACAGAGAGGCAAGAGAAACACAGAGAAGGCTGTCCCAGCATCCAGTGACTGCTCGGAGAGCAAACCATGGTCTTTCTCATGAAGATGCTTTTCATACTGGGCAAATCTTCTTGACAGAATATGTACATTTGGTCATGCAGCATAACCACCATCTTTCTTTCTCTGGTAAGCCTAGTGGCCAGGCAGCAGCCATATGTCTAAAGAGAACCCATCTTAGCTCTTCCAGAAGAAACTTGGCTGAAAAGTTAGATCCTGACAATGTTTTGGGAGCTGCTGTTAGCACAACTGATAGTGGCAGAGCAAACAATTCCCTGTGCAATAAAGACATTTTCCCCCCGTCAGTAAACTTCTTGCCAGAGCTCGATGAAACAGGATACATTGAATTGACAGAAAGTCCCAGATTTACAGAGTGTAACCAAAGGATAGTTTTCAACATTCAGTTTTCCACCACAATCTAAAAAATTTTTGATAAAAAAAAGAAAAAAGAAAGAGGGAATTTCCTCTTTCCTCTCTCTCTCCCTAATTTTAACCAGTTTTCTTGGAATCTTTATAACTTTGGGGATTAAACTGAGCTCTGCATGTGCATTTTCTGTACATGCAATTAACAAATGCTTGTCTTTCAGCTCTTTTAGTAAGCAAAAGAAAATAGAACAGGATTAACTTTGCTATCCTCCATTGAAAATGAGTTCCCCTACTGAGCAGTAAGCACAGCCATGGAATACACAGTACTTACTTAATACACTGGAAAAATACTCTTTGTTAGACTTATACTCTCTTTCCTAAATGATTTTGCTTGGTGTTTTTTTTTTTGTTTTTTTTTTTTTTTTTTTTTTTTTTCCAGCAAGAAGGGACAATCAAAAAAATTTCTTATTTATTATAGCGTACTCAATTGGCTGTACCTCATGTTTTTTTTTGGTTTTTTTTTTTTGGTTTTTTTTTTTTTTTTTTTTTTTGTTACAGCCAGAAGGGACAATCAACATAATTTCCGTATACAAACTGGACACATATATTTTTTTTCCAGTAACTTTAATGAGAGCCAGGCTTGTGTAAAGAATCTAAGGGTGAGTTTTTTCCTGCTCCTGCTCACATCAAAAGAAAAGTTTTCATTGAATTCATTACTGCTAGGTCAGGATGGAGTAAGATATTGGGAAATAACACTCTGAGAAGAAAAGTAGCATCAGCAAGATGCTATAGTATCATTCTTTTATCGCAGGTCACTATCAAATTTATATGAATGTAAATCACTAATTGCATTAATATTTTCCAGAGTACCTAATGCAGCAGCTATTTAATGAAGCAGAGGAGTAGTAGCAATGCAGTAGATGAATCCTCCCTGTGTTTTTATGCAAGTTTTATCAAGTCTAGAGAACCCACCGAGTTGGAAAGACTACTGCCCTTCGTTAAGGCAGTAGCGCAACAATGAATAAATCAGTGTGTCCTTCAAACTCCCAGGAGTCCTCCAGGCCTATACACAACGTGATTGTAAGACAAGGGGAAGGAAGGCAGGGAAGTCCTAAAGATTAATCAGATAATAAGGGAAATTCCTTAGTCCTAAGCACAAAGTCTTTTCCCTCCCCAGCCTCTCCGAGAACCCGCAGAAGCTGTATTGCCCCCGATTTGCAGCAGAGATAAGGATGCCCTGGCCACAGCGCGATGTACAACAAACACAACTTTATCTCCACTGCCACACGCAGGCTCAGGATCAATAAGCAGTCATCACTCAGACGTCATGCAGGAAGGATCTGCAAGATGAGACACCCCCTCGTGCCCCCCCTTTCCCAGCCTTAGAAGTCCCTGGGTCACATAAGTGAGGCCTTGGAAGAAACAGGAAAAACTCTTACCCCAGGTACGAGCCTGGGCCTCGGCAGCAGCAGCCGAACAAATGACAAAGGAGGAAAACACTTGATTTTGACTGTGTTTGTTTTTTCTTGTTTGTAGAGTTTGCTCCTCAAAGCTACCATTGGAGAGAAGTTTCATTCTGTGCTTTCCTGTAGGCCTGGCAGGAAAACAGAGACCAAAAGAAAGGGGAAAAAAAAAAATCCTGATGCTGGAAACATCTGGATTTTTATATGTGCTTAGCATCTCGGCAGAGTCTGTTTTTGTTTGTCCTTCTTGCCAATAAATTCAATGCTTTTCCCTGAAATATATGGGAGCCGGAAATATATATCAAAGATAAGTATTCCTGTTTAAACTCAAGCCTGGGTTATTAACAACAGTGTGGCCATGATGAGAAGCAGCGAGATGATAACCTTTATGAGCAATATTGTGCTATCTCTCAGCCTCTGCAGCGTTAGCTGTAATCGTTGTGCAACCCAGACCATGAAAGGAACGATAAGCTCAGATAAGCAAAATACTGTTGTGATTTTGCATCAATGTCATTTAAGTTATAATTATTACTTTTCCTATCTTTGGTTAAAATGAGGGTGAAACCTATTTTTTATTTACACACACTTACATATATATGTATATCTTCTACCTATCAGACCCCTAAAAAAATGTATGTCCATAGATTATACTACCTCAGGAAGGCCCTGGTTAAATTGCTGGTGGCTCAGTCAGATGGTTTAACATACAAGCAGGCAAGATGCAGTCTTCACTCTACAGAGGAAGCCACCCCAAGATGAAAGACGATGGAGAGAAGCTTTTAGAAAGGCAAAGCCTCCCTCAGGAAACGGCCAAGAGACACCAACATGAGCAACTGTCTTCAGTAGGTGAACATTGATCTGGAGCTTACAGTCATGCTGGCTGGGGCTGTCCCTGCTCCCCAAAGGAGTTATGATTTCTGAGACCCGGAATAATCCTGGCTTGGCAAAGTGTATGGGACAGATGACTGGAAATGCCTCCTCTGCTGCGTCTTGAATGCCTGTCCTAGCCTCCACTTCCAAATAGGCAGACGGGGACCCAAAGAAATGTTCCCCATGAGGTGCACTTCTACAGGCTTCATATATCTGTAAGATCTGTAAAATAATAGCAATTTGGGTGCTTAACCTAAAACTTTTCTTAGCTAGACAGGATCCCTTTGTTTGCAAAACCAGGGGGTGATCCCAGGCCCAGTGAGATAACTGGGTGCTTTATCACTGATTTTGGCTGAAAGAGACTCACACCCTCACCCTGTAACTTTCTTGAGGTCAAGTTTGCTTCCTATATTTCCAACACTTCTGCTTTTGGTCCTGAGTGGAACAGACTTTCTTGTGGGTATGTTTGTACTTCCCAGCCATTTGCATGTAATTTTATGCAAACATTTTTATCACAGATCAGTTCACACAACCACAAGCTGTGTTTTTATTTTCTCTGTCAGCTGAAAGCTTCGTCTGCGTTGTTTTTTTTCCTCTCCTTGCTCCAGTATGACTACATCAAAGTAATTGCACAGGTGCAAACCCTGACTCTAGATGCTCTGCATTTGTGCAGCAAAATATTCTGCTTTCCATGTACCTTATGTTGGTCTGAGCCTAGGTATCTCATACCTTGGCAGCACCAGCACTTTTGGAGCTTCTGTGAAACATATGCATTAGTGTAATTGCAGCAGAGCAAAACTTGGGCAGGCAAGCAGACTTTTAAGACATTTCTTGTCGCAGGAGAGAGGTAAATTCTTTACAAAACAGGCAATTCTTGTGTTGGTGGATCACTTCTTCAAAAGGCTCGAATCAAAAGATCAAATAATGCTATAAAATCTTCTATTTGTCAGTCAATGACACATTCATTCGAAGTGCCTCTGTAGTGTCTGTCCCAAAATGGCTGAGAGGATGAGAGGTAGCGCTGGTGGAAACAGAGGGTAAAGGAGCAGGAGCAGACTGTGCAGGGGCCCACCGCGGGGAGGGAGATGACAGGCTTGTGCAGAGTGATTGAAACCCTCTTTTTGCCACTCCAGAGAGCAGAAACCTCATGATTTCACAGGTAACAGGCAATAGTGATCCAGAGTGCAGAGCTCAGACCAGATCAGGGTGACAAAAAACATCAGCAAGCATCAATTTAAAACTGTTGGATTGGAGCTGGAACCTCCACAAGAATAATGCTTGTTATATGGTATCCATTTAATCTAATTCTCCTGGTTGGTTAAATACTAGCTCTTATCTTACAGAACACTGGAAGTTGTTACTACATCACGTTGTGGATTTATCAATAACTAATTCTCAGTTGGGGAAATATGTATTTCATGTACGTATACACAAGGTGCTCATTGCTCAATTTAAAACATTCCTGATCTGAAGTTAATACTCAGATTTTTTCACTCTTTCTTTCAGTGACTCTTACCAGTTTCAGTTACAAGGAAATAGAAATTCATCCTTTGAAGATGCCAGAATCTGGCACAATATGAGAAACTGACTCCCCAGATGAGCCTGGAAATGCCAAGTTTCAGCCCCTTGAATTGTTTTCCCAGCCCAATTTTAAATCCTAGAAAACAGGCATTTATGGTGGATCTGCTGAGGCAGCTCTCAGTGAACTGTAAAAGCACAGACTGCACCACGATGCCATGAGGGGCCAGGAACTGCTCATGGAAAAGCTCCATGTTTTCACACGCAAAATGGAGTGTAAGGTCTTTGTTAGTACAGCCCCGAGTATTTCACGTTATGGCTCCAGGAAGAGCAGCACATTTAACACAGCGCTGTGATCATGGACAATGCGGCTGCATTCACCCAGTGGTGGATGGCCATAGGAAAGGGGATCATGATTAACTCCATCGGTGCCGAATGATACACCTAGCTTGTGCTCCAGCTAATGCCCCTTTCTCACTACGAACAATAAAATAAAAATGAAACCACATGGCATGTCAGGAGCTTTTTTTTCTACAGTTATTCACGTGAATTTTTTTTTGCTGAAAAATGATCAGAGCCAAGGCATGAGCAGGTGCTGCAGGATCTGAGCTGCACTGTCAGCCTCTTTAATGTGACCTTGAACTACCAACCACAAGTACAGACCAGAATATGCTGGAGTGTGCTCTACGAAGGAATATTCACAGAAGACTCAGATGAGTCTTAAGATTGTATTCACCATCATTCCTTTAACTCACATCTCTGCAAGTAAAACCACACCAGAGAAAGAAACTGCTACACCTTAGTAAAACTAATTCCTTTTTAGTCCCCCCCCTTTTTTTTTTCAAGATTTCAGTGGGAGAAAGTTTCATGAGTTGTTGGAACAAAATTGGGAAGCTTTTTGATCCAGGAGCAAATGGGTTAAAAAAGCTTCAGAGTTTAAAGTTCTGCTTTGCTCATCCTTAATGGAAACTCAGGGACTGAATTGAGAATTGCGTTTGTTGAGAACAAGGAAAAAAGCGTCAGAGAGGAGGCTGGCAAAGAGAGATGGTATGCACAGGAATTAAATGCGGTTGGGTGTCACTGCGCAGGGCGAGTCTGAACTATGTATGTGCGTGTAAGAATTTGTAGTAGTCTGTGTGCTGGCAAAAGAACTGGCAACCTGCCCTAAAATATCTAACAGGCTCCTCCTGAGTTTTTGAATCCCTTCTCAGTGCTCAGTGATGGAGTAGAACTTGATCCCTATTTTAAAGCACCCCTAAGTTAGGGGTGTGTGGGCTATATATGAGGTGGCATTCAGATTGAAAAAAATAAAAAAAAACAGTTTGGACCTTAATAGAACTGGGAACCATGTGTAGCATTCAGAACCAGCTCTTCCCACATCAAAGTCTGGGGATGCCTGGAGTTTGGTCATGTGCCTACTTCAGAGCCAGGATCCAATTTCAGATGCCTTCTCAGTCCCCAGAACCCATCACTGTTTTCAGCCTGCATTTCATGATTCAAACTTACATAGCGTTTTCTGCATAGAGAAATCAAATGAGCTGTGCAAGTTCCTCTGAAAGCTGCTCTCTCAATCTCTAAATATGCAAGAGAGCTTGAAGTTCCTTCCTAAGAAAGAAGTAAGCCTGGCTGGTGTCGCTCAGTGGCTTCTTTACTTCTTGCAGTAATCGGCTGATTAGTCCAGCTTTGGCCATAGCCTTTGCCAATTTAGTTACTAATTTCAGAGGTTAAAGACTCAACAGAAGAACAACTGCAGCAGCCTGATCCATTTGCTCTCTGTCTTGATCATGGCTCTTCTGCATTGCTGACTGATGTTTGCCCATACTGTAAGCTGAAAGTACTGCAAGAGCTGAGGAAGACTTCAACAGAGGACAACTGTGGGTAGACCATCCTACCCACACTTGGTCCGTCTGGATGCCCTGAGGTCTGCTTCATGCCACAAGGTTCCTGAGCTGTCTTCATCTGTGCATGGGTTTGTGTGAATGGCAGGTGTGTCTGTCCTGGAGAAAGGGCTCTGACCTGCTCTGAACGAAGAGCATTCAATATCTAAAGACACCGAAGACAAGATGGTTAAGGGGAAGAGGGGACATCTCAAAATAACATTTCTCATGTCATACGGACTCATGGAAAGCCCCTGATTGCCTGGCACCAAGGGTTTGTATTACTAGATCAGTTTCGCACAAGTCTCTAGTGAAAGCCGTTGGACTTCTGCAGAATCCCTCTAAGAGGAACAAACCTGGTCACCAAAAACAAAAACAGCTGTGCTGAGAACTCTCCATCTGCCTCTGATGGCCTCACATGGCACTCACAGAAAAGCATTCATTCTCTATTTATTGCAACTGTCTAAATGCATCTTTATATGAAAGCCCAGAATAGCTTCAAAAGCCTCTATCTTAGGAAAATAGCATTCATTTAATAGCCTTCCAGGAAAGTATCACATATAAATTGAACAAGATCATTTAGCCAAGTAGCACTTAATTACAGCCAGCAGAGTGGCACCCAAACTCCATGGAGTTCCTCCATGGAGGAGCTCTTCTTCCTTGGGCAGAGACTGTAAAATCCAATAGGACTGTGTAAATTCAGCAGGCTCCCTATCAGATGTAGATGCAGTTGAAGGCTACTGCATTTTCCAGCCCTTCATCACCCAGCCCAGACCCATGCTCAGCTTTTTCTAGATCCTAGCAGACTGGAACTGCACCCAGGAGGAGAGTTTCACTGATGACTGTGCAGAAACAGTGTGGGACCTAGAGGTGGTATTAACTGACTGAGACAGTCGAAGAATATACCAATCAAGGTGTTTCCCTCTACTAAGTAAGGTCCTGTGAGGCGTCACCTATGTTTTGATGTTTCTCTTACCCACAAGATCTTCCCAGAAGGCTGCAGTGGAAAAACAGATGCCTTCCAGCAAGCTTCAAACTTACTATCCACCTTCACTGAGCAGACTGAAGCAGCTGTCACCTCTCTAAAATGGAACATTTGAGTGGTTAAACTGAAGGCCAAAGAGGCTAAATTAGTATTATTTTCAGCCAAATTTTGCTACCGCTCAGCAGAAAACTGCCAGTCCAGCCAGCATACTGCTTCATATATAAATATACAGCAGCTCTTGGTGCTTGATGAGGCAGGCGGGCTCTCTGTGAGGCATAGGAGGCCAGGAGAGCAGCGAGAAGTATTGTACCTCCATTGCACATCCAGGAAGCAACGCATGACTGGGATATGGGAAAGGTCTGGGAGAAATTGCCCTCCCAGACAAATGGCAGAGCCTGTCCTCAGCAGTCGGTGCACCGAAGTGGCAGAGCAATCCCTCCTGGTGTTTGGGGGCAAACTGCCCCTCTTGCGTCAGTCCCCTGGTGAAGAAACAGGGGCAGCTCAGCATTGCTTGAGGGACTGACCCAGCCCAGCATCATAGGAAAGGACTCGGTGATGGGAGCAAAAGGCCTGCATCGCCTGTCGCGGGCACCTGCGTTAGTGCCTTAGTCACCTGTGGTGGCACCGACTCTCACTTCTCAAAGATGGGAGGACTCTGGGCTCCTGAGTCACCTGCCTACCTCTCCCTGCTCCATCGCTGGGGCTGGCACCGACCAAACAATCCTGCTGACGGTTCCCATCAGTAACTCCTCGGGGCTGGACCGCCGGCACGCGCAGGGGGACCGGGTACCCCAGGGAAGTGACTGACAGCTCTCACACTGTTCGCAGCTCCGGCTGGCGTGAGGCGAGGATGAGGAATGCCAGATTTAGATTTTCATAGACAACTCTAGTGTTGATTAGTTTTGGTGATACTAAATATTAACATTTGTGTCCCCTGAGTTCTTTGCCTTTCAGAACAGGATGCCTACTCATTAATTAGTTCAGGCTTTTACCCAAAGGGTTATTTTGGGGATAGGCTTAGCGTTACAAAGTGCTCAGTCTGTGTTCTGACCAAGTAGTTTGCTGTGAATATGGAGTTGACATCATGTCACTTAGTTCATTTATTTAAGTGTTGATTTGTAGCTGATGCACCCACGGGTAATGCTGACAGCAGCTCCAATTTCTTCATTAAAATACAGTGAAATAAACACAGCCCTCACACCTCGTCTTTCCTTAGCTGTAACCTGCTCACACAAGGAATAGTCATAGCATCACTGATGACAGCTAGGGCCACTCAGCAGTGGTATCGCTCTTATCCCTGATGTTTCTGGATGGCATCTGAGACAAGAGAATACCTGGGACTCCACCCAGCCAAAAGATGGTGTCAGTATCTTCGCAGACACAGGAAATCTCCTGCTTAATTTAGGGCATGAATGAGATCGTTGGTATGGGCACAAAACCTCCCGGCAGAGATCTGGACCCGTGCTGGAAGGATGGCTTGGCCCCAGGGAGGCCGAGGTTCTGGTTCCCAGCCCTGCTGCTGTCCTTTGTTGTGCCTCCAGCAAGCTGGATGACTACCCCATGGTCTTGGCTTTACCTCCACTCCTTTGCCCAACCTTTTTATTTCTTTCAGATATCATTTTGCCCTGTGTAAGCACTTCACCAGTTTTAATAGCACCTTGTAACTCTGCTGGCCATGGTAAGTAAAAGATCCCATGAAATCACCTGTATGTGCTCCAGTCAGGGAGTAAGGAACACAGAAACTGTATCATTCCCAATAGCAGTGTGAAACCTGCTTGCTCCTGAATATCTCAAAGATGTAATTTCAAAGAGGGGAAACGGAGGCAATGACAAGTTTTTGCAAAACATCTGTGGTATGATAGAGAACTAGATCCAGCTCCCCAAAGAATCAATTTAATACACAATTCACTAGACTATTCTTCTTCTTTAGCCATATAAACAGTCAGTTTGTTAGGGCCTGGACAGCTTGCACAGCTCCTAGCATCTCTCAAGCTCATTGTGGTGGCACCCCTGTAAAGTACCACTTGAACCCCTAAGTCCTGGATTCTCCCACAGCAAGTTATAAGGCTGGCATTTAACATGGTCATGGGAGAGGTTGGGTTCCCCGTGCTCAGCTGTGGTTTGGAGCACGTTGGTCCTTTGAGCCATGGCCATGCTGTGGCTGCAGGGACGGTCCCACAGCTCTGCTCCAGGACCTTGTGCTGTGGCAGTGGCCAGGTCTGGATGAGGAGACATGTGGCAGGGGCATTGTAGGGGGTGGAAGTCCTGTGGCAGGAGGGTGTAAGCCAAAAACTAGACGAGTGAGTTGCACTTACAGATCAGTGGTTTGCTGTCACTGCTGGGAACCATCCAGAGTATAATTTTGGGTCAAGCATTGACACAGGGAAAGCTAAAAGTGGCAAACGCAGATCACTTCCACCAGCTGCCAGGACAGTGGAGCACTGTGTAAAGGCTTTGGTGAGAGGCTGGACATCTTACTGGGCCACAGCACCTCCTCTAACCTATGCAGAAGGATAACACAGCTGTAGATGTCTGTGCATGATCATCAGATGATGAGTTTGGAGGGCATATGTGAAGTTGGCACAGATTTATGAGATGCTAGCAGGGGACTTGGACTGGCTGATTGCGGGAGTGCGAGGTGCGGTCTTTTCTGCACAAAGAGAAAGCTTCAGCTTGTCCTGCTGCTGGGATCAACATTTTCCCTTTCCCTCCTCATAGGCACTGTGCTGCCACAATGCTACTCTTGGCTTATGAGAGAATTGACTCTCAGTAGTACCAGCAGAGTATAGTATAGCTTGTGGTACGTACTGGGCTCCTTTGGGACGCAACCTACTACAGAGCAAATAGTCATACTGGTAACAGCAGGAGCTCTGTCTAACACTATGACGTTGTGAACATCACCCTGATTAACGTTGTTTCCTCTCACTGATTGATACTACAAGTCAAACTAGAACCACGAATCAAGGAATTATCCCTAAATATTTGTGGAACAGCTTCTTCTATCTACCTCAGAGTTATCTGGTTTAGGTTGCTGTCACTATCAAAATAATAGATAAAATGCATGAGAAGTCTTATCCTAACTACCAGTTCCTATCCTCTGCAATTTGAGTTTCTATCTGTTTGTGGATCCTAAGCTGGCCCATCTCCAGCTGGAACCGATTCCTAAATCAGAAGGAACATTGGGTCCCCTTAAACCCTGAGCAATTTAAAAGTTCTCTCCCATCACAACAGCTTTGACCTGGACCGCCTTCTTTAAACTGCCTCCAGAGTATTCTGTTTCATAACCAAATCGTTCGTTATTGTTGCTGTCTCCAAACTACCTTTTCCTGTTTGCTGAATTTAATGGGACTCCTCTTTGAGCTGTGCTTCGCGCAGAAGCAATGTTGATGTCTTATTTTGGCCATTCTGTGTCTGAATGATCTCTGTATGGGAAAGTTGGTGACAACAGAACAGCATCTCTCGTGATAAAAGCACTCCATATTCATTGTGTTTATAAGTGCACAGTAACATCACGCTGCTTTAATTATATGTTTTCCTGCCCCTTCTCTTTCATCTTTCTGTAACTTTGTCAAGGTTGTAAACACACCTAGGCCTTAAGGCTTCTTCAGCAAGAATTGCTTTCGAATCCATCTACGCATTTTCCTTCTATGGAGCTCAGTGTTATGTCCTTCTCCAAATTGCAGGGCCGCAGTAAATGCCTGAGAATAATGCATGCGTATAAAGCATATCTTATAAAAGCAGAAACGTGTGACAATGTTAGCAAGCATCTCTGATGAAAGATGAACACAGAGGCTGCAAGAGGCTTTCTCACATGTAGTTTGCGAGTGCTGGCAGACTTACCATTGTTTTGATGCTCTGGTTTAATAAAAACTCACAGAAATATCAGCTTGTTTCACAATGAGTTACCATTATTCACAGACCCATTCTTTGTGCATTAGGCTGACAACTCATATGAAGGTTTCCTGTCCTATACTGGATTGCTTTTGAAATTGTTTGTTTTAATTTGCCTTGTGGGCTTTTTGGGTTAAATGAATGTAGAATTGATTCACTGGAAAGACATGGGATTTTTCTGCAATATAACTATTATCCTTCAAGAAATCCAGGCTGCTCAAAGATGCTGCCCCTTTAAACAAGACACAAAAAGAAATCAACCAGCGCCTGGATAATGCCATTCTCATCAACATGCAAGGAGCTTGCTTGTCTGTCACATCGCCCACATCTTCTCAATCACTCCCTTTCATTTATCCTATTATGCCCCTATTTTAACTCATGCTGTGGCTGATACTCAATGACAGGCAGAAGAAATCCAGCTGAGCATCATCCCTCCTGTGCTTCCCCACTGGAGATGCAGTGTAGGACCTTACCTGACGGAGATCAGCACCCATGCACCTGGTGGAGCCGGAGTGGGGAGAGACTTTTTACACCTAGATGAAAACACTGGCAACCCAGAGGAATCTGGGTGATGAGATCTGTTGCAGGCAATTGTTTTTCTGACTTTTCCCCCTTTCTCCATGTGTGAAGAGACAGTAGGTGTTTTGCAAGCATTTGCAGTTTGGAAGACATGATCATAAACCTTGACTAATGTTTGTGGTTGGTGGGTCTGTGTCAACAAGTCAAAGCAAGTGCTAATTACTATCGTTATTGCTGCTATTTTATTATTTAATTTCACTGTATTAGTGTGGCATTGCAGGTCCCTAACCTGGAGCCATGGCCCCAGAGGCAGGACACTATCCAAACACAGAACAAAGCAACGGTCCCTGCTAGGAACTTGCAACCTAAATACACTGGTATGTTGACTCCTGACCCGTAACCTAGAGGTGTTTGAGCCTCCTGACTCCAGGGATCCCAGAGCTCATGCTGGTCTATGTCAGAGTGCAGTGGGGCTCTGTGGTTGAGCAATGGTGTTACTGACCCAAGTTGCCCAACCAGGAGGAGGTACCAGCCCAGGTACTTGCACATGCAGGTGGGGAGATCTGTGGGAAAACAGTAGGTCTCACAGACAAATGAGAAAAATAAATATTCTGGTCTTCAGCAGCACCCTGGCAAGCAAATCTGAGCCTGGAGCGGTTCGCTCCCATTTAGAAAACACAACACCTTTCATATGGCTGATTCATAGCTCTCTCTTCCTCAAGCTGTCTAGCACATGTCTACAAGTTGATGCATTGATACATAGCAGCTTAGGACAAAGTTATTTCTCCCTGGCATGCATATATATGAATGGCAGCCAAATGAAGCAGCCAGCTCCGATGCTGCTCTCTGATTGATCCAGTTCACGAACACCTGCCCAGCGATTTCCATGCATATCGTGTGAAGATTAACACACCAGCCTGTCAAGCCGCGTCCTACAGCACTGCAGGAGAAATCCTTTGGTTAACCCTGTGTGTTGTGAACAGGTGGAACTGGCCATTTTAATGAATCTGGTGGGCTTTCTATTATAAATGATCTAACAGCATTCTGCTAATTGTTTTGGTTAGTTCCCTGGGTATTTCTTCAAGACATAAAATAATGCCGAGAGCCCATGGGTCTTTCTTTTGTTTATGTCCACTTAAGACACTCTGAGCTTCCTATTCTAGTGAGAACCTTGCAACTGTCAGCGATAATAATAGTAATACTTAGTGTTACCATTTCTGTCTCTCCCTTGATTCAACAGCAATAAAATTACCTAGAATAATTTCTAATATGTGAAACAATTTAGACCAAAATCCTGGAGGCACTGGATGGGAATTTGGCCATTGGTTTCCAAAGGAAAAGAAAGATTCCTCTCCTTCTGCACAAGAAGACTCATGCTTATTACAAACAGTTTAGAGTTCGCTGTTGAAACAAACTTAATCTCTCTCTCTTTAATTCTATGTTTTATTCTGGATTAGGCTGTCCTTGCTGGTAATTCAGATTCTCGGGGTGGGAGGAGGCAGTGACCGATAGGATGCACAGATCAGGTTTTGTTCAGACTTGCAAGCACTGGTGTAGTCCAGCCTCACAGCTGGCTCCAGGACTCCTTCTGCAATATTTCCTTCCCTGCTTTGGTCATTGCTTAGGCATGTCAAAGTCAGAAGGAAGTGAGTCCACGGGGATGACAAGGAGAGGGAGAGAGGACATGGGGAAACCAGTGTAAGTGTGCTCCAAACCAGCCCCTGCCCTCCTGAAGAGCCCCACAGCTGGGAAAAGCAACTCCAGCTCGGCATCTTCCAGAATAAGTGTGGATACTTGTGGCACCGGGCAGTTTGCTGGGTGACGTGACGTCACCAGCGTCCGACCTGTAGAAGGGAGGAAGAGAGAAAGCAAGCACAAGATCATGCCAGGCAACGGCAGTCATGGCTTGTTCCTCAAAGAAACTCCACACCTATTTTACTCTTCACTTTTTCCTCACCAACCTTGCGTGAGACACTCCTGGGGGGTGGATTTAGGAAAACCCTGTCATTTACACCTTAATGGCACATGGGGAAGTAGTAGCAATCTCCATGGGAACGGGGCTACCCAGCCCGGCTCCGCCCAGCTGGTGAGGATGGATGACCTGCCAGCTCATCACACAAAAGCATACCGAATGGCAGGGATGGACGGACAGACGGGTGGGTGTCACACCTGTGGGAAGCTTTCTGTTAGCAATCCTTCCTGTTCACTCTCTGTAGAGAAGGTTTCTCTCTGGCTAACTTACAAGACAGCCATCTGGCACATGCATAAAGAATACATGATGGCTGATCACTCTGAGGGCATTTATCTTCATGAATGAGGAGGAGAGGGTTATAGTGGTGAAGCCCTGAGGAGTTGGCCTGTCTCTCCTTGCGAGTGAAGATTAATGTGTTGTGAGATGTTGGCTAACATGTATCATGCACGCACAGTCTACCTTTCCCACCATCCCCCCTCTCCTTCCCTCAGCTCTCTTCTCATGGACTAATACAGCTTTGAATGATGACAGGTTACAAGGAATACACTCCCTCTCTCCACAAAATGTAGGGGAAATCTATGGGAAACAAAGTGCTTAAAATTGTTAAGGGGAACTTTGATATCCTATATTAACTTCTAACTGAAAAGACGAGCAGTCTATGGAAAGGATTTCACATCTCTATCTCTGTAGTATAAACGGGATGGAGAGTATCTTCTCTTTTCAAATATATAGCCCATAAATTAAGTTCTTGCATTTTTTATGTCACCCAATTAAAAGGCAAGTTGAGGTACCATGGCTCACTTTTGTACCTAAAACAGCTGACTGACTTTCTTTAAAAGTTCAAGTATAGAGGAGAGTTTTCAGCTGAAAACAAAGATGTTTGAAGCTGGATGGGTACATTGAGGCCAATAAGAAACTGCATTTGATATTGGCCCTGCACATCTCTTTGCATCGTTTACTTCAGTAATCATTCAGGTACACGTTATCTGCAAAATCACTGCATGCGAAGGACAGAAATGAGCAAGGGGGAAAATTTATAAGAAAAGACAATGAAATGGCAAATCTAAGCACATAGCTGCCTAATTTGTACCTGGTATATATTTTGCCTCAAAAACACAGGTTCAAATTCTGTAGAGGTTGATCTGTGCAAAGCAGCTCAGTTTTGGAAGCATATATTTTACAGGTTAAATTAATGCTCTTTGTAGTCAGTGCAGCTCCAAGCTTATGAAGATCTGTGGGTTTCTGAGTATGGAAAAAGCAGGGCAGTGTGTCTATCTCCAGGCCCTGATTTGGGCCACTATAGGCAATGGCAAAACTCCCTGTTGCACTGGTGGTGGAACGTCTGGCTGGTCTGCACAAGTCAAGAAGGGAGAAACTAGAGTAGCTATGGAGATACGGGAACAAGAGAATATGCAGAGCCTTTACTGGGGGAATGAATACATTAAATGTGATAGCAGGCATGAGATGAGAAATTAAAGAGGGACTTGAATGATGTGAGTTTGTGGCTGAACTGGGAGAGAAGTACGTGCATTTTAAAGTGTCTCGAGGCAGAGGGAGCTGCCAAGGCCAGGCAGAAGCATTTGTAAGCATTAAGGTGAAAGATGACCGGCCTTTCTCCAGAGGCAAAGACATCCTCACAGGAGCGTGCCCTGTCCACCTGCCCTGCTGCAATCTGCTGCCACAAAGATACCAGATTTCCAAACCCTGCTGAGCATGTACAGGAGGCAATTATTCTGAAAAGGGGGTACTTCTCATCAAATCCATTTTCTCAGCTAGTCTATCACTTACAAAGTCTCAGGTAGGAAACTGGTAATCTACATAAAAGTGAAAGGAATGTCATGCAGAACAGCTTAAAATATGGATCCCCCCTCACAGAGCCTGTCATGTCTTCCTACTGTATTTCCATCACTGCAGACAACATAATGCCACCGCACCAGTCATGTTTCAACTAACACCTCAAGTCAGGTAGACACATAGCAGGTTAATTAGGGGCTTTGGCAAATTGAGTCCACGGGCTGTAATTACCAGCACTCAAGACCTACAATTTCTGTTTTAATTAAAATAAACAGTGTGGAGAAGCTGACATCACACCAGAGTAACCAGCGTGTAAGTCACAGTTAATTATATTAAGCTGTGGCCTCCGTCATAAAAAATACTCAGTTTGGATCTGGATTTATAGAGACTGGCTTTACCATTTTGGCGAGGTTTAATTGCTGTACACAGGCCACTGATTGGTCCAGACAAGTCAGTCTGTTGGGGTGACGGGATATGCCGTGTGTGGAAGAGCTCCTTCTCCTCTTGGGGTGGAAGCAGGCAGTGCCAGTCCTTGAATCATCCTTTTGCTGCCTCCTGCCAACCCCTTGCACCCAGACAAGCCCCAGTTGTGCCCTGTCCATGCTCGGGCTGCCTCTGTCACATCAAACAGGAGTGAGCGCTGCTACCTTTCCCAAAAAGCATTGCCAGGGAAAATGAGCCCGGGGAAGAAAGCTGGAAAGCGAGCTTTTGGGGACGGTCTGGGTGAGCAGAGGCACAGGGCACCGAGGTGCTTTGGGCATCCCTAGGTGCAGGTAGGCCCTGGTGATGGGGACTCAGGCTCTCGCTGCCTGAGCACACCCAGGGCACAGGTGGCACATTCGTTCGCTGCATCTAATAAACACTTCTGCTCTGGCACAACTCTTGCCTTTCTCTCCACACTCACTGTCCAGCTAATTCCTTAGGTGGCATTGCAGAGTGCAGCGTAACGCTACCGTGACCCACACTCCAGCCTCTCATCTGCCACCTCTCCCGCTTCTTGTCCTCCACCCAAGCTTCTCTCCCAACCCTGCCTTTTGTCTCCTTCACCCACTTTCAACCTTGTACCTCCTTTGATGCCACCTGACATGCTAGGTGCAGCCAGATCCACCCTGCCTAGCCAAAACCACACCTGTTTTGCAAACCAATCCAGGTGTATCAGACATACGCTGTTCTAGGATCACTTTTATTACGTTACACAATCCCGCTCCGTGAGTATCCAGCGTGAGCAGCCATGAAAGAGCAGACGCCTCGCGGGCTTGCCGGGACTCCCCAGCAGTGCCATGCAATATATGGACAAATAATTAGACATACAAGAGGGTAGATGTGAGGAATCTCAGACTTGTACTTTTCCAGTTTGGTTATGAGAAGTTGGCAGGTGTCCTCACAACCATTCAGTTAATCCACAGGATGATGAAGCCCTTGGCAGTGTCCTCTCCTTGCAGGTCCCAGGTCCCAGGGGACTCACCTGGGTCCCTTGTTGCTACCTGGAACCGCCAAGGATCAGCAACAAAATGCTGGAACAATCCTCTGAGCATTTCCTGGAGGATGTGATAGTAACTCCAGCGAAAACTGCAAAATAATGCCATGTCTCCTGGCAGTGCTGTTAGGGTTACAACGAGAACCCCCTGGAAGCATCACATTCAGCTTTTGCAGTGGAGCTAGGGAAGTGAAACACTGAATTTCCATATGTCCTTATATCTTGAAATCAATGCACTTTACCTTTAGGACCAACCTGCCCTGCAGAATCCCTGGAAAACAACATTTCAATAAAGCTTTGATGACCTAATCTCCCTGGGGAGAGAGAGAGGAGGGAGCGTAGGGCCAGGCATGCTGCTGTTTTCTGTTGTGAAAGGTGTAGACTTCGTTAATCAATTCAGGCTGTTGGATGGACAGCTCAGGCTCAGGATGGACAACACTTTTTCTTTTGCTTCTCCTGAACATGAGAACGTTTTTTAAATCATTCTTTATTACACTCCATTTTCAAGCATGAAAAAAGGAATGGAAAATGCCTTTTTAGTTTTTGCACAAACCTAACCCTTTTTTTTCATGAAAACAAAAAACTAACATGCTCAGGCAGTACCAATGGCAACAATTGCTATTTACTCATTCAGTCACTTCAGGATTTGTCTCTGACTTCTGCTAACACTGTCTGATCCTTATTTAGTTAAGTATGGTTTCCCTGCTACCTCTCCATATGAAATTGCGACTTTCTAGGATGTTTTGATTAGCATAATATTAACCAATGATTTTTACTATGATGTCATAGGCCTCATACTGAAATTCTTCTTTGCAACATTTCTTTCGTTGTTCTGCCAATATTTTCTAACAGTCGCTGCAAGCTGCAGTCTTGGAAATTTTCATTTCCACAATATTTTGAGACCAACTGAATAGCAGCAGGATGATGAGTTTTAAACTCGGTAGTTAATCTCTAAAATAGATCTCATTAAACACAACTGTCTAACTGGTCATGGGTATTGCTGTTTACTTGTAGCTCACCTACTAAGCACCAGAGAAAGATGGTATTTGTTTGTTTGTGTTGTTTTGATGCAGGATTGCTTGCCTTCTTTGGTAACCAGGTGAGACACCCCATGCAAGCTCAGACACCGGTGTTTGGTGTAGGCCTGTACGTTGCCCAAGAAGGAAGATTTCCCTCTGCTCCCTGCCGTAGGTTACTAATGTTTTTGGCTTCTGCAGGTAAAAGCAAAAAGACAAAGCAAAGCCACTCGTGCCCAGCCCTAAAACGTGTGAGTTTTGGCTCTGCCTGCCCTCATCAGGAACCGGCATAGCTGACACGGTGTGGGGATTGCCTTCATTTCTGATCAGACCAACCTGGAATGCCATGGGTGCTCCTTCGCCGTTGAGTGAGGAGGAGGAGGCACGGTGACTCAGAGGAGCATCAGAGCCTTCAGGGTTCTCCTGCATGCCACTCCCACGCCCCTGGCTGTGCCCATGGGCTCGGCCAGCCCCTCGCTGCCTTCAAAGCACACAGCTGCAGAAGGAGCGACTTTCCCACAGACGTGCAATCCTTCCCCAGCTACCTGCCCCTCGAGAGCATGCACACCAATTTCAGGACATGCCTGAGCCCTCCTGCTACCACCCCATGGCTCCTTAGCCACCACACCAAACAGAAAGAGAGTTTTACAGAGTGGTAGCAAGGGGGGCACAGGGTGGCTACCCGACGAGATGGCAATGCACTGAGACCTGGGGCAGGGCCACCTTCTCTCCTGGAAACCAGCAGCCAGGACAGCAGCTTCCAAAAACCAGGACACCCAAATTACTATTCTTCATGCTGCCAGGATGCCACAACATTATTCAGGGTTTTATTCCTGTGGAGGTACGGGCCACTCCGCAGCCGTGTGTCCTGCCCAGCATTTGGGCTTCCACTGGCTCTGAGAATATGTGGTTTTAAATCCTTTTATCTAACTGTAATGAGCCATTTGGGTTTTTCCTCCTCTTTTTAGAGCTGTTGCCAGACAGTTTGTCCTGAAAATGCTAGTTATGGTTGGTTTTTTTTCCTCTCCTCTTATCAAAGCAGGATGCCAAGAGACAAAATTGCTGTCCTGACTCTGTAACATCCTCTTTCATATCCTCCCTTCCATGCTCTGGGAAGAGCAAAGTGCCTGGACATCAGGCCCTCAGCAGGTCGGGTCAGAGCAGCCAGGGAGCAGGCGGGAGCACGCCACAGACCCTGCTCATGAAAGGCTTTTACTAAACCCCATTGGAGTGATGGGAGGAGTTTTCCCTGACTTCATCAGGCTTGGGAATGGGACCAATATCCTCCTTGAACCCTCTGTCCCTACCTAAACCATATATCTTTCCTTTCGTGTCCGAGGCTGGGCCACAGCATGGACAGCAATGAAAGGAGTCTGAGCGGCTCTGAGCAGCACAGGGGGTTTGCACTTCTGAGAAGTTAATAGGGAGACCAAGCGCTTGGGAGTGAAGATATACCGCGTATGCTCCTTTGTGTCTTCTCGCAGTGCAAGGTGTGTGATGGGACCACGGGGGTTTGGTGCTGATGAAGAAGCTACAGGGGTGCAACTGTATTTCTGGTGTGTATTTACCACATCCCTCTGTCTCAAGGTGTTTTATTAAGTCCGAGTGGAACTGCACACTTTTGGGGAAAAAATAAGTACATTTAGATTCACTGAAGCTTTTAAAAGTTTCCCACTTCTGCTCCTTCTTTCCTGATCATTTTGCTTTGGACGCACCCTCAGGCCTTGGGCTTGTGTGACAGAAAGCAGCTCCCAGTAATTGGAGGGCTGAAGCCATCCTTCCCTCAAATGTTCCCATAAAAATTTCCAAAGTAATATAGGAAGGAGGCACCTGCATTTCCACCACCCAGCTTTGCAGAACAATATCACCCCTGCAATCTTGCTTTAGAAGTGACCTGGCTGTGGATCTGATAATGGAGGAGCTGCTCCAACCCTCATTAAAGCCAGTGGAGAACCTCCCACAGCTTTTGAGGGCACAGGCTTCAGGCTGCCTGTGTGCTGAGGCTGGAACAGACCACTTGGAAATATCTTAACAAAGGAAAAAAAGAAAGAATATACAAACTACACTTGTTAAAAACTTTATAAAAAAATAGTGTTGTTCTAATTCCCCACACATGTGAATTATCATGGGTTTTATGGCAAGAGTGTTACAGCCAGAGAGCCGTCACCATCCTTTTCTGGAGCTCAGTGCCATCTCTGGAGCAGGAGGAGGCAAGAAACCCCAGGGAGGTCCGCACTCCCCTACAACAGCATGCTTTTTATGGGACTTGCATACATTGGGCAAGGAGACTGTCAAACGGACACCAGGAGACATCTCTGACATGTTAAAAAGCACGTCCAGGCTGCGACAGTTACAGCTGCTTTCTCAGCCCAGCACTGACCATACTTTCTGGACTGGCCCTGATGCTCCCCCAGGCTGTAACATGTCCCCGGAGAAACAACAAACAGCAAAGCAGCAAACCTGAAACCCAGACCATAGCAACCCACTGCGATTGGCTTCTCTCCCCGCTCCTCTCCCCAGCACAGCGTTTCCAGTCCTCGTGTAACGCTGCAGACGGCCATACCCTCCTCCGAAGCTTTCCGTCGAGGCAGCCTGGTAGAAACCCAGTGAAGCGGTCAAGCCTGTCAGCTGTGCGAGGGAAGTAAGCAGGGTTGTGGGCCAGCATCTCCATGGGGCAGAGCGGGGTGCAGACCACCACTTGCTGCGCGGGTGCCCGCACACAACTGGTATATGTGCCCCGTTTAGCTCCCCTGGGGCTGTTCCTGATGCTGACAGGGTTCTGGAGGACTGTCCGGGCTTTTTCTTAGCTGTCTCACCAGATGCCCCGTATGGCACCACTCCCACAGTCATTATGTCATCAGCTGGATTGCCTTCAGATTTAAAAATAGTTTAAAACTGGAGTGGTTTGGCCATGGTGGGTCAGGTGGTGGGAGAGGAAAAGCCCCTGTTCCCCACCCACTGGGCGTTTTGGAGACCTTGTGCAGGCAAGAAGCCAAGGGTGTATGAGTGAGGAGCTTTACCCTGGCTGCACTCGGGTGAAGCCAGCTGGGAAAAACAATTGCTTTTTCATAAAACTTTCTTCCATCCCAGCACTGACATGTTTCAATGTACTCTGGGAACTCGCTGCGATGAGTGACATAGATGCTGCTGAGAGACCGCCTAATAAAACCGTATTTTCCAAAGTTACCCCAATAAAGAGAACAGGAGTCAAAGTGGGTTGAAGATTTTAGTTCGATGAGGTGTTTTGGGGGGGCAAGAGGGGTTTGAGAGAAATTTGACATTTCTGTGAAATCAGGTGGATGTGGAATGAATGTGGAATGAATGATATGAATATCCACGCATTTTTTGTTGTTGTTGAGAATACTTAATTTCTGAGGATACTGAGAGTTTTACTTCTGAGTGAAACTTTTCTTTTTACCACTTGTATCCTTCTAGCGCTACTCAGACACATTTCCAGCCCATGCCAGCAGTGGTGCTGTAGGTGACAGGTCAGGTATCACATCACGCTGCAGATTTTATCATCCTTCCTAGTAAATCACTGTTTCTCACTTTTTCTCTCTGACAGAGGGGCAGGACATGACCTGCTAAAGCCACCCTGAAGTAAGCAACGGCCCTAATTCCTAAATGAGCAAAATACTGGAAATCTGCACAATTCCAGCATCCGGACCCCTGCAGACCCTCAGGGCAGGGGGACTGGAAGAAGACAGAGCTGTGTGTGACGCCCACGCAGGGGTGCCAGCCCCAACAGAGTTGTTGCTTTCCTGTCCAACCACTCCGGGGTGTCAGCGTGCATCCCGCGAGCTGAAGGGTTAATGCTCCCTTTTTCCTTGTGAAAGCAGCTTCTCTTAAAATGAGCATCACACTGCCTGCTCAGGTTTTTTGGCTGCTCCTTCCACCTCTTCCCCCCCCCATTCAGTAAAGAGGAGCTAAAGGAAACACCTTTGGCCGCAGTGAATAGGTAGCGGCTTTTGTACTTCCCTTCGCTCCCCTGCCCTTCCCAGCCCAGTGACGTGGGGATTTCAGAGATTTCCTGAGCAGCTGCTGGATGCTACACCTTTAGGAGCTCCGGCACTGACTCCTCCACACCCTTTCCCCTTCAGCAGAATTCAGACAAAACCAGGGGATTAAAAAAACCCAACAACTATAAAAACCAGCCTGGCGCTCACTTGGACGGAGTGACTCAGCTCTCAGCTGTCTGAGTAAATCTGGTGCAACCCCGGTGTCTTGGAGGGACTTTTGGGGCAAGGTGGGCAATTGTGGCATTCAGACAATGTATCCCAGCCCCTCCTGAGTTTACTGGCATGGCTTGTTAAATTAGTTATGGATGATTTTTACTAAGTTGGTAAAAATATCTTTTTTTTTTTTTTTAATGAATAGACGTGCTTTATTGCTTCTTCCTTTTTTTATACACCTTTCTTCTAGACAGATGTTAGGATCCAGGCACTTTCTGCCATCTGCATATGGGGCCAGGTCGGATCAGCCCTGGGCTTGTTTTGTTCCTGGTAGCTGCTGCTCCTCTGACAGCTCTCAGATCACACTGACAAGGAAAACTTTTATTCCTCAGCCTGTAATTCCTGCCTCTGTGTGTGGGACAAGCTCACACACCTTGTAACTATTTAACTTCGGCTCAGAACTCATCTCCTCATTACCCAGATATAATTACATCTGACAAAAGTATTGAATGCACCAAAGCACGAAAGGAAAAGACAGGGGGATTAAACTGATACAGGTCTTTAACCCCCGTGAACATCGTGCCCCCACAAAGAGCTCAAGGAGGAAGAGGATGCATAATTGTTGATCATAGCCATGATTACAGGGTGTCATCTCTCATACGGCACTTGAAGACTCAGGCAATTATGGAAATTATAAAGAAAAATCAATATCAGTGCTAAGACAGGGGCACGGGGATTTTTCTGGGTTTTGGTTGGTTGGTGTTTTGGTTTTGGGTTTTTTTTTTCCTCCTTTTCTAACGGCCAACCAGAGAGCCTGAAGTGTGACTTAACATAGCATTTCACTTTGCATTACAGGTGGGTTTTCAAAGGCACTTAGGGACAGCCTGACAGCTGCCATGAAACCTATGGCTAAAAAAATAAATAAATAGAAAATCATTTGATGGCATGTTAACGGCAATGACATTAGCCCGGTGTCAAGCGCTTCTGAAAACAGGCTTAGGCGGGGGAGCGCGTGGCTGACGTCTTTGCTGGGGAGCGATGACCCACGGTGGTCAGAAATGCCGGTGGGGTTGGTGATGTGAAGCCACAGCGGGCGTCTGCTCACCCGGGTTCTGCTTGGGGCTGGGGGCCACTGTTCGTCCCCCCCTCGGAGCACCTGCCTGCCTGCCCTGCCTGCCTGCCTGCGCTGGGCTGCCCCGGTCCTGGGCAGCAGTCTGACTGCAACAGGCCTTGAGTAAACTTTGCAGCAGGTTTATGTGCTGTTGAAAACTCGCAAAAATGTCGTGGTGAGAGGACGGAGCAATTTTCTTGTAAAAACTTTGCTGACGCATGCTAGGGGAAAAAATCAGCAGCTGCTGATCACTGGCTGAAATTCCTTGTCCCCCCACATGTTTTCTTTTAATTAAAAAAAAGGGGGGAAAAAACCAACCCAGGTGTCTCCTTGTAACAAATGGATGAAAATAGAAAGTAAACACATAAAGAAGTGCCAAAAAAATTACCTGGGAAATTCCAAAATGAAAGTATTTTGTTTAAAAATTTTGATTAAGGTTGCTAAGTGACAATGGTGTATCTACTTATCAGCTCATTTACAAAATCTAAGCACTGAAAAGCCAAGGCATTAATAGTGGTGGATATCATAAATCTGACACTGCCAACGTAATAAACGTACATGCATTATTCTTATCAAGTACAAAGAAAGCAAGCTACGTATTTCATCACAACAAGCTTAACGCTGACCTCTAAATAAATAGCTGTCTTTCATTAGCAATCCCAAAATAAAACATAAAGCAAACCCTATTAAAAAGAGCCATAAAAATTATGTATGTAGACACTAATGACACATATTGATCAGCCTTACGTGCAAACTCATACACACGCATAATTCTGTCACAAATCAACATGGTTATGCATTTTTTTTCTCAAATCAGACATTCAATAATATTCTCAAGAAAACACAGTTATAAAGAACTAACTAAAAGTCAGTTATCAGTTTGATAAATATATATATATTTTATATAAACACACGTAAGTCACAGTATTGACTGTATCCCTTTAAGAGCAATTTACTATTGTAACTGGAATTACCAAACTAATATGATTTTAAAGGTCAGAGTTAAGGCTGCTGAGTTCTGGTGGGACGTACTGCATAGCTGTGTTTTATGCTTCATAAAACTCCGTCTCTCTGCTGGTGCTAATTAGGATAGTCCCTTGTAATCAGTGGCGCTATTCCAATTTCCATTAGCTAAGTTTTGGACTCAATGGGCTTTTACTTCTATGGTTGCCCCATTTCAGCCGAGCACTTAACCATATGCCAAGCCTTATGCAGGTACTTAAGCTCTGAGAAGTGCTTATTTTTAAGTGTTGTGATGGATCACACGGGCAATGCAGGAACATGGAAGAACACGTGCTTGTCATACTTCGAAACCCCAAATTTAAAGTGCTTTGTCAAGCACTCTTCATACCTTTCAAGCATCTTGGCAATTTCCAGGGGACAGACGCTAATCCTCCAGCCGGGTCCATGTCAGCAGACGTCTGCTTCTCCGCGGAGCCCTGGCGGAACCAGGCTGGCGCGACGCAAACAGGATGGCAAGGGCAGGTGCAGAAGGATAACAGCACGGTTGCCTCGATGGACCAGGGTGGTCCCTGGGGTGATTCATGGTTGGAGCAGAGGACATAAATTTGTTGAGGGTTTTTAACCAACATCCCTGGGGCTCCGGCTCCCAGTGTGTCCGTGAGGCGACACGCCTGGCTGTCCCGAGGTCTCCCAGCTGAGCCTTCCCACATCACATCGAGGGACTGTGACTTTCTGATGTATGAACAACTGATTTCGACTCCTTATAGGTAACATTTGCTCTGCGGTTATTGCCACAATATACCAAATCCTTTTAAAAAAATCACACTAAGTGCACCGAGGATCATATTGTCGCTGAGAGAAACTTCTGAAAACTTGCAGATAATAGTTAAATCCATTCAGCTTTGAACACTTTAAAAACTTATCAGACCTCTTTCTTAAAGCTCTGAAGTGCTTTTAACTCCCACTGAAGCCAATCAGTGCTCTTTGAAAGAAGTGAATGGCAGAACTAGCCCCTGAAACATGTGAGCCCTGCTACGGAGAGTGGAAGCAGAAAATAGGTTACCCCTCCCAGCACGAAAATGCAGATGTGAATTAACTCCACATATGTAACGACATTTAAAAGCTACATTCAGTAAATCTTATTCAGAGTGAGGAAGAAATATGGAAGAAATCTATCAACATTAATTTAACTCAGACAAATAACTATTACTCAATGTAAGCCAAATTGCAAATGCAAAGACACATGTATCTAGTCAGTAAGTTTTAATGATCCCCCCCCAAATGTTTAGACCAAAAATGGATAAAGTAGTCCTTTCATTCAATATCTCATTTAAAAAAAAAAAAGAGCAAAAATGTGCTGAAATAAAGTGTTCATTTTGAAGTAATGAAGAGCTATAAAAAAATCTCTTCTCTCAGGTTCTTAACGTCTCTCCTCCTGGGAGAGAGGGGAAGCTAAAGAAGTGTGTATAGCAGTTCATATTGTGCAGAAAGAGAGGTTTTTCAAAGCGTTTCAGCACTGCTGATGAGGAAAAAAGTTTTTCTTTGAAACTAGTTGCATCGCCCCCCTTCCCCGCTTTCCCCTCCCTGTATTTCTCGGATGGAGCATGAGGGAGCGAGGGGTGGTGAGAGGAAGAGTGTACATGTGGGCAGAGAACGACCGAGAAGGGACTTCCCTTTTACATTTCTCCTTCTTTGCCTTTTGAGTAAGCTAGGAAGGGATAGAAACATGGCAGAAAATGGGGAAAACCCCCAGGCTTCTTGCCCAGTAACACTGACTCTCATTTTGGCTGCCTCCTCTTCCTAATAAACCCCTTCATTTTCCCTACTGAAAAAAAAAAAGCCTGTGCTCGAATCAGCAGTGATGATAATGAGAGCAACATTGGTTTCAGATTAATGCTGACCAAGGAATTATCAATTAAAATGCTGATCGCCCCCGTGGCAAGTCCCTTTCCTTCACCACCACTGGCGAGAGCACAATGACCGTCCAACAGTGATGTACAGTGATGGGAGGAAAGTATTTTAAGGCAAATGTAGGGTAAAAAGTGTGTGTGTGTGAGATTTCCATATTAAAACTGGAGGGAATACCCTGTGTAGGCAAATGACAACATAGGCTGTGTGCTATGTATATGTCAAAGATTTTTTTTTAAAAATAACAAACGTAAAATAATGATATTTCAACCTTAATAATTTTATAAGCTATAATTAGTTTGTGTTAATCTGTCTAAACATTTCAGTGATGACAGCACTTCCTAGTAGCCAGATAATAAATCAGGGTCTAAGAAGCAAAGAAATTCAGGGAATTTTTATTTGGTATGACTTGTATGCTAGAATAAGTAATTTATATCCATTTAGATTCACTTGCATATATTTAGGCTTGCATCTGAATTGTCTTTAAAATGTTTATATATGGGATACAGAGAAAGCAAATGCTTTACACCTGCTGATACCTGCCCGTGTGTCTGTGCCACTGTGCCTCTGTTTATTTTATGAAAACATGGGGGTTTTTTTATTTTGTGATCCCTTTAAGAGGGTGCAGAACTAATTTTTAGCTCATTATGGAGGTAATCTTCCCTTGCTTATTTGACTTGGGCTGTTTCCATAACATCTGCTTTCATGCAAAGGCGCTTTGCACTGTATGGATGTAAGCAGTACTATATGTGGTTACGTTCACATGTTGTTCACTTAATGAAATCCTGGCAATTGTCCCATGTTTGAAACACATCTGAACCACAGAAAACTACTCAATGCTGTTGCTATCCAGGAACCTAGAGAGGAGGGAGATGGCATTGTCCGTGCTTTCTGAAGGGAGCTGAGCTAAAAATATTAGGAAGAAAAGAGTGCACATGTTTTTCTAAAAAAACAAGAACACACGGGGCAATTCTGGATCATGTGCTAAAAGGTCTTCTTAAATAAGGAGTCCAGAAAACGTTCTTGCCAACTCTTTTAAATTGATTTACACTGATTGTCCTGACCCGTCCGCTGCTGTGACGGCTCTCGGTGCCCTGTACAGAAATCTGGCTTTTGCCAGGCTCACGGGCAGAAGTGGATGAACTTGTTTCCAGTCCTCCGAGTCAGCCTGTGCCTGAATCCTCGACTTACGTCTGTCCTCCCCTCCTTCCCACAGTGACCAGCATTGGCACCCCGCTGCCCGCTGGGCAGCGCAGGAGCTTTCCCTTCCAGAGACCATGTCATCTGGAACATACTCCAGTGCTTTTCTCTATTTATACATATTTTCAAATTTATATCATTTCATCTGGGGGAAAAAAAACACCATAAAATGGCAAACAGAATTTTTCCCTGTGGAAACCACAGAGAAGTTCAAGTTTTAAACATTTTCACCCAAAAGCAAAGGTGTTTTGTTCACAGTGTTTTTTCAAAAATATTTCCATTATTTCAATTAAACCATTTAGTCAGTGAAGTGGGGAAGGAGGCAAGAGGGCGCTGATGGGAAACAAGAGCTGTTAAAGGCTAAGCTAACTATTAAACCCTTATAATAATTTTCTGGGGAATAAGTACGATCGGACAGGACTGTTCTTCCCTCCTGGGGCAGTGCCAAGGTAGGAGCTGGCCTTTCAAAAAGCCACGCGCATTCCTCGCTGTGATACAAATCCCGTCGTGTGCTGTTTGCTAATGTAAAGATGTTTGTGCTCCCCAAATCAGGGCAGAAATAAACTGATATATTCTGAAGCCAACCCAAACCCAAAGGCTTCTCTATGTATTTGTTCACAAGCTGTTGTTTTATCACAGGGCATGTGTCAGCCAGCAATTCATTCCTTTCTGTTACAGGGATTTCATGCTATGGGAACTGATGGGGTTTTTTGAATGAGGCAGCAGAGAAAACCAAACAGTTGGGGCTGTCAGGAGAGGCAGAGGGACATAGCAGGGAGAGGAGCGTGTAAAGTGTGATGAAGAGGCAGAAAGCTTCTCAGGGCTTATGCTGTTTGCATCACTGCTCAGAGTGCCACCTCATCAGAAGATAATGCAATCCGCAAGTTGTTGCTTCACAGGCCTGCATCATTACCAGGAACAGCAGAGATCAGTGGGCGTGCAGGTGGGGATGCCCTGAGTCAGAGGAGACATCAGCTGATTGAGCAGATCGAGGGCCTAGTTGGGTTTTTTATTTTATTTATTTATTTATTTTTTTAATTGCAAGATGATAGACCTTAATTTCCTAAACTACAGCTTGGCAAGATGAAAGTGCTCTTGTACCATACTGCTCCCAGCTTGCGAACGTAATCCAGACACACACATACACAGAAAGCGCTGTCATTTTTTGTTCAACTAAGGCATTAGGATTTCTTTTTCCTTTTTTTTCTTTTTTTTTGGCACTTTCAGCCCAACTCAGCGAGCAGCTACATATTTCCAGAAGGATTTTAATGCACGGACTTGTGAGAGCAGATTTTGGTCTTCAGCAGTGCCCAGGTTGTGGCAGCTGGAGCTGGCTTCCTCGGGAACCCACCATCTGGGCTGCGTGTGGGGCTTTGGCCGCAGGTGCTAAGCGCTCGCATAACCGACCTTGAGATCTTCTAAAATCTAAACCAGAAGAGACTGTGGCTGCACAAGACTGTGTGTGGGTAGGTGTGTTTAAGAGAGATAATTATTGGGAAAGGCAAGAAAACATTTATCCACTGCTGTAAAGTGTTCTCAGAAGACAAGAAGAATCCCTATCCTTCAGCCTTTTAATTGATTTTAATTATTTAAAGCTCTTTCTCTCCTTGCTCAAATACCAGTATGATACAATACTGTTGCAAGTATCTCGGTGCCTTTTGAGATACTTAAATATGAATAGCTGGGAAGCTGGTGCCTGCTTTCCTTCTGCAAGCACACAGCAAAACCTTGCTGTGCAAGGCAGAGCATACTGCACGACAGCCAGATTATTCTAACAGCTCTCTTCATTTCATGGGGATTCGTTTAAGTGGATTCCACACAATACTCTAAAAATGTTATGAGAGATGATTCTAATAAGGCAGAAGCCACTATGGTATTTAAGGGGAATTTAATCTTATTCTACTACCACATAAAAAGGAGAGAAGTGCTGACATTTCAGCCCACCGCTGGCCTATTTCACAAACATTTCAAACTGTGCTTTTCCATTATACAGCTGTGTATTCTATGTATACACATGTGTATATTCCACCAAAACCCTTTTTGTCCCGTGATCCCCAGTTCACCTTCCTCCTGTTTGGAAAAGGCAGACACGGTGAACAGTCTGATAAGAGTCTTCACATGCAGAAGTGACTCCAGTTTGAGCAGCCGGGCACTGCTGAGCTGAGACCTGGCAGGGGTGTTGCAGCAGTGAACGGGCGGCATGCTGCACTGTTCTCGATGCAATCCAAACAGTCATGAACATGTAAGAAGTGCATGCCGGCACATGAGGCAGCAATGCTCGAGCATGCACAGGGTTATTGCTGTGATTCATTGCTGGATAGGCATGGCTATCCAGTCCACCGCAGTTGTAATGCTGGGAGAAATGGGCTGAATCTGTGCTGTTGCTCCTCTCAGCCTTCCTGGCTTCAGCTACGCTGTGAGAGATCCTCTACGGGAACCTGTCCCAGTGCTGCAGTCCACTAGGGCACTCACATTTCTCACTGACCGGTTTGTAATACCGTAAGTACTAAGGTAAATGTAAGAGGATCATCAGACCCAAGGACTTGGCAGCTAAAGGGTGCTCCTGAAATGTTTATGCATGCTCACACACAAATTCACTGGAAGAGTTTGCAAAAGAGAGAGGACGTGTCCATCTCAGGAGCAAAACCTGCAGTGGAAGTAGTTTGGTTGGAAGTGAAGTGCTGCCTAAGTGTGCGACTTGGGGTGCGACTGGCTCCCTCAGCACAGCTGGCTGTGCATTTCCTTCTCCCTCTCATAAGGCTGAGCAGTCCCTACACACAGGCTGGTTTTCTACAGAGGACTTAGCCCCCCCAGCCTTCCACGCAGTGCCTGGGCCTCCCTACTCCTGCAGCCACACCACTGCTCTGGAGCCATGCAGCCCCCAGGGCAAGGCACAGCGTGCCCGGGGCATCAGAAGGCCTTCACTGGATTCACTCTTCCCACTGCTTCTCCCACTCTCCGTTGCACAAACCAGCCCTCCTCCTTCCTGCCATTATGCTTCCCGGGAGTTGTCTTCCTGGGGTAGCCTTCATCCCTATGATTGAGTTGACTTACCTAACCTTATTCTTACTCCTCCCTCTGATAATACTAGCCTGTCTATTGCACATCCCAGGTATAAAGCTACAAAGGTAGTTACCCTTCCAGCCATCCTCTGGAGAGACTGCTTTTCCAATTCTGTCTCTCTGGGCAAGCCATATTTGAATGATCGCTCTCTAACAGTTAGTAGTGGGTTCAACACTCAGCCAGAAGGTGCATATACAGAGGAGTTTGTGAGCTGTTGAAGATAAGGACCATTCTTCATAGACGTTTGCATCATATCCACCAGAAAAGGTCTTGCTCTCATTTGCATTTGTAGGCACTACCGTAACACTGAGTCGTACAGATGAGTCGTACAAGTGTTCGCTTTTGATCTTTGTGCGGTAGTGATGCTGTTGGGTGGGGACAGTAGCACTGTGTGTTTGGCTAGGGGATGCCCCAAATGTCCATACTAAGTGACAAGGAGCTTAGGGAAGGGGGTACAACCCCTTAGTTTGTCCATTCCCCTGCTTAATCTGAACCAACAAACAGTCATAAAATAGCTCTAGTATAAAAGGGAAAGGGACAAATCCAAACTAGGATCCCCAGATTTGAGTCTTGGCTCAGATGATTTTCTTTTCATCCTTATGCAAATCAGACAACTCCTGCTTATTTCATCATGAAGTGGGAGGCAGGGTAAGGCTTACGTAGCCTACAGTACCTCCCAGGAGTGTTAGGAAGGTTAATTAGTTAATGTTTCCAAAGTGTTATTATACAAGTGCCAAACTAACAACAAGAGGAAAAAATGACATGACAAAGAAAATAAACAAACATAAAGCCAAATTAAACATAGTTAAGGGAGGTAACTCTATGATATTAAATGTGATATTGTAGAATAAAAATAGAGATTGACGTAACTTATATGACCTACAGAATACTGAATGCAAAACTGTTTGTTGGTTGCATTGTATGACCAGACAGACTGATTCTAGAAAGCAAGCTTTTATTTAAGTTTTAGGCTTCTGTGACAGTGATTTATTTTAATGATATGCAATACTTCACTTTGCATTTGTGATTTCAAGACCTCTATAAGTTTATGTAAATTCTAGCTGCTAGGGCACAAGATAAAATCATGGCTTTTACTTACTTTCATAGTGTCACATAAATGTGAAAAATTGAAGAGTTGCTCCAGGCCAGCATGCTACATTTTGACATTGTGAGAATCTCTGTATCTTGCATACCCTGCTCTAATCAGGGAATATCTGTACTAGCATGTACTGAGAAAGAAACAGAAAGCAAAAGACAAAGCAGCTCATGTTATCGAGGATCCAGAAGCAGTGTTCCCTCATTCCCGTGCTATTTCACTATGTGGGAAATCAAGAAAAGAGGAGGAAAAAAAATCAGTAGGCATTTCAAGTGTATGAAGTATTCTCGGAGGGATCGAAATAAGATCAGAATATTTTTTTGTGATTATGTCACTTGGCAAACTCAGAATCGATCCTCTCTCCATGCAGTCCTCAGGCTGAAATGGGGCTAGTTTGGAGTGAAATTGCATGGTGGAAACATGCCTTGCTCTGCGATTTTGCCTGGTTCTGTAATCAAATTTCACAATAATGAAAACTGTAAGTCAAGAAATTGAGGAAATGTCATGAAAAAGAAACTCTGAAATAAATATGCGTTGAATAAATCCATCCACATTAACTTGGAAGAAACAGGAATAGTGGCTAGCACAGCATGTCTGCTTTCTCAGCTGATCACTGAATCACAGTCTGACTTTGAGCACATCGCTTAAATCTTGCTTAGCTTTGGTTTTCTCCTCCGGGAAGGGGAGAGAACAAAGGACATGTGCACTAGGCTTGCTCTAAGCAGAGCCACACTAGGTACTGGCCCGCAGCAGCTGCAAAGGACAACCAGTGCCCTGCTGTGCACAGCTCCATGCAGCCCCACGGGCTAAGGGAAAGGGAGGTGCATGCAGGAGGATGCTCTTTCAGGACATCCAAGGCAGCACCACGTTTCGATTGACTGATCTTCAGGACTGGTGACAAAGGACTGTAGTGGGAGCAACACCAGTTTGCACCCCGGGGTGCCTCTGGGCTCTTCGAACCTCTTGGCCCTTTGCTTCTGCCATTGCATTTTTTTCCTGCTAACAAGCCCCAGGCCAGCTCTGCACGGGCACAGGGAGCTCGGAAGGCTCTGCATGGGAGGAGCTCAGGTTGTTTCTGCTCTTGCAATCATTATAAATGACTGCTGCTGGCTTTAAAAATGTAAACTTCAAGGCTGAGTTGCACACTGTAGTCTACGCTGGGACCAGTGTCACTGCAGAGTTGAAAACACAGGCTCACTTGGTTTTATTCAAAATCCTTGCAAACGTGACTGCAAAATCCAAGGAATGTGCCAAGCTGTGGTGGTCACACTGAGCTTTACCCACGCAAACCCCGGCAAACTGGTCAAGGACATTGGTGTACTTTTGTGCTTGCAACAGTTTCACCCCCAAAAGGTGAGCCTGGCAGCCTGTGCGTGGGTCTCTCTGCCTTTCCTCAGGGCCAGGGGAGGAGTATCGCTAATTATCAGTGCAAAGTGTGCACCATGCAAATTAAAAGTCAGTATGACATAAAAATGAAAACTCTGGACCCAGACAAGGCCCTAGGAGCCTGCCTGGTACTGCAGGGAATCCTTTGCACAGTCCTACTCAGATTTATTGCACATGCATTGAAATCCAGTGTCCCCAGCTGCATGATGTCCATTTTCCCCAAAAGGCAAGTTCCCTCCAGTTGATTAGTATTGCCTGAAAGTGACATTTATACCAACACACATATACCCCCTTCCATGCTGTACTTAAGCTCACATCCTTTTCCTCCTCCATCCCCTGAACTTGCAGTGCATCAAGGTGCAAGTCCATCAAGCTGAAGGGGTTTAGTCCATTCCAGGTCCCATAAAAGCCACGCTTAGTAGCTTCTTTCACCTGGGCAATCCTGTAGATGCCACTCTGAGGGCCTCTGCGCGATACAAGCCAAAGGAAGTGCAGGGCAGGCTAGATTAAAGGAGACTCTACTGAGTTAACTTTGGCTAAGCACACTTCTGAATTTGGCCCATCTTTTGTCTCGGACATACCAACGCGTACGCATATTGCATACCTGGTAGCGACACTCAAAGCACCCTGCAAAGGAGGAGAGAGGAAGGGGAAAGAAAATGTGATTATGAAACATCAGAGTAGATCTGATCATGTCAAATTCCTCTGGAGGAAAAGACAGAGAGAAAAATTACCAGCACGTGGTGCTTGAAGTCAATAAATGAAATTTACCCAATTCAGCAGAGGCATCAGGGAAATCACTCTTGATTTGTCTTTGATAGGTTGACAAAATCTCTGTTAAAGTTGTTTTAATGCTTTTGTAACTAGGCTTCCAAATAGATTGAACCCAGGCCAGATCTCAGCTTAATAGGACCAGCCCTCCATGTCAATCAAATTTGTAGCTGGTGAGAAAAATGAACCTTTTTTTGTGCCCCTTGTTCTCAAGTTGGGCAAAGAGCCCAAAAGTGTCTGAGGTTTTACTTTGCCAAGCTTCTGAAGGAAAATTTACTTACAGGAATGAAAAAGCCCCACGGCTGTCTGTAGCACAATGAAACACATCAGACCAAAAACTGCCCCTAGACGTTTCCATGTGGCATCTGTTGAAGTCAGCAATGGTATCATGTAGGTAAGCTGAGGGCTGAATTTAGCTTGTTGAGAATGGAATTAGACATTACGAAATGAAGGTATGTTCTGCTCTCTGTGAGTCGGCAACATTAATGAATTAATTTACTACTTAATTAATATACAAAGCCACAGACTGCTGTTGGCAAATTAACCGTCACTAAGACACATTGCTCCAAGGGTCATCGGATATTTCTTTTTTTCTTCACACTGCTTGTGTCGGGGGCAGAGATCACATGTTAGGTGCTGAGTCATGGTGTTATAATGGGAACTACTGGGAGCTGAGCTCTTTGGAAAAGAGCTGCTCTTGTCCTCTCCATCTCTCAACGCAGGAGACAAAGGTCAGACTTCATCCAATGTGAGGGACTGCAGAAACCTTTCTCTCTCTTTTTAATCCTGCAGTGATATCCAGACAGTCAACGCACCCTCACCTGCACTTGCTTTATGGTTGAGAAACAATATTATTTATATTTAAAAAGGTTAAAAACATTATAATTCAGTGTCATAACTGAAGAGCTGGAAGTCTAACTACAATGGTGTTATGTGAATCTGTGTCTGAATTTTCCCCAAATCTGGACAGAGTTTTTGAAAGTGATCTAGATTCATAGCAAAGCAGAATCCTGATTAGTTGCTGTTTTAACATAGCTAATATTTCTGCCTCAATGAAAGTGAAATGCATGCTTGAACTTCCCTGAATTGCTTGAACTTCTGAATGGACTGAAACCAAGTAGGAAATGTCAGATGAGAAGGCAGTTGTACGACTCTCAAATTCAGCTCAAGAGTCAGTTCAGAGCTCGGCTTTCCCTCTGTTCACAAATTTTAGTTTTGAACTCAGAGTACACCCCAGCTTTCACAGGTTCCAGTAAAGCCCCAACTTCTCATTATGTTTCTCCAGAAATTATGTGAAACAGTGAAAACTTTGGTCAAAAATGAGCTCTGGTGCACTTGAAAGGTTTAGTGAATCTGTGTTAATTTGCACATTCATTAATCAAAGATGAAACCTGGCAGGGTAGAGCAGGTTGATTACTCAGTGTGCGCACTGCACCCAGAGCTCGGTACCCAGCCCAAAACCCACTGAATCCTCTGGGAATCCTTCCATGCAATCCTGTAGACTTTGGACAAATGCTTGAGTGAGAACTAGTCCAGGATCTCTTTTCCATACATGATACAGATGAGGGTACTAAGGAGAGGAGACAGTTGTTTACAAGGAATACTGTATCTGAGAGCAAGAGGAAGACATGATTACAGAAAAAAAATGCACCAAGTGTTTTGCGAATCTGATTCTCTATCAGAAAAACAATTTCACAACTATGTAAATACGCAATATTCTGTGCAAAAAATTTTTTTAATGCTCTCTCTCTAATTGCACAAGAGGCTCCTTTGCTGTAATGAAAAACATCTGCCATTACTGGAGCAGACTCCAACATGCATTTGCACTGTGCTCTCTCTTACAAATGCATGGGGAACATGGAGTGGAGGAACTTGGTTTGTTGACTCGATAAGGATTTCTACAGGGAAAATATGGTGGGGGGAGCTCAGGGAGAGCTCTGATCCATTGTGCACTCTGCTTAAGGCCTGATACCTCTGTCAGAACCATGCATAATCAAGTGCATGACAAAGTCTCCCCACCTTTCAGAGTCCACGGACTTTCTCCATTCCATGTGCAAGAGGACGATAACCCCCTTTTGTAGGAAATCTTCAGATGAAACAGAGTCCACTATCCTTTTAGAAGGATACTGTATTTCACAGAATATTAAAGCTGAATCTGATTAGAGGCTCAGCAAGAAAAGCAGAGAGCCACAGGTGCAGGTCACAAACAGGTGGACCCCAAACCGACTGGAGGTAACTGGTATCTTTGTATTGACTTCAGTGAGCTCTGGACAAGACCTACAGTTGGCAGGGGCTTGTATATATGAATTTTGAAACTTCTTTGGCATTAAGACATGGGATGAGTGAAAGCCTGCTTAACACTGAATGACTATAAGAAAAATGAGTGAACTGAAAAAAATTCCTCCACAAAACAAAAATAATTGACAGTTAATGAAGTATTTCCACTGAGTGAAAATACAAATTATGAGAGCTACGCAAGCTGCTACAACTGAAGTGTATTTCTGTCCTCATTGCTTGTCTCCTCACTTTGACAGCAGTTATCACTTAAAAGGATGTGCTCCAGGTCACAGCTGCTATCAGCGGGACACTTTTTAGTCATACCTGCTTGACAGACCTCCAAAAATGTAAGGATTTGCTATGAGGTTAGTGATCTGAGTTTTAAAAATTTAATCATAATTATTTTCCTATATCAGTGTCTTCATTTTGCAGAACACTAGCTTTTGCATTTCAAATCATGGCAAAAATATATTTCTAGCATGCAAAAATAAAAATAATCTTGGTAATCAGAAGCTCATTAAAGAGGAGATACTGGCTGTTCATTTGACTCACCTTCCATAAGTGAAAGACAATAGAGATTGTGTTTTAAAGCTGCACTACTCTAGATGTGCTACTGATCTAACCAGCTGCGTGGAGCTGAGCCATGGTCCTGCAACACGTCCCTGCTGCTCCCTTCCTGCCTTGGGCTTGCAGCAGGAAGGTGCAGACTCGTTTTGCCCTGAACGAGGGAAGCATCGAACCATGTGCTTCCCCACTGAGGAGCAAGAGCCCGCGTTAGGCAGGATTTGACCCTTGGTTTGCAGTGGTTGGGGGACAACAGGGCCCATTTTAGCTGAAAGCTTCTCATCCGTTTCTGGGGGAAAGGAACAGAGAAGAGAGCCAGAGTATGAAGCATTTGGGTGGTTGGTAAGTACAAAAGATGATCTTCTACAAGTGTGGTTGGTTTTGAAAAAGATTGGCATAGGCATTTCTAGTATCTCTATGAAGAAGAGGGGGGAGATGTAGGTGGAAGAAATGGGCAGCAACAAAACAGTTTTAAAATCTAAAATGAAGGTTTCCCCATGAAAAACCAGAAGCTTTTATTTTTTAATAGTTTCTTAAAAAATAGTTACTTCAGAATCAGGCAAAAAAAAATCTGTTCTGGACTCACTAGGCCACAAGGTACCATTGATTCATACCTTCAATTCACACTGGTGTCAAACCCAGTTTGTCAAACCACTACTATCAACACACTTTATCCGAGAGACAAATAAAAAAAGCCCAGTGAAACCTCCTAATCTTCTGCTAGTCTGGGCTATTAGCAGCTTCAGAACTAATGATGGGTGAACCTCCTAAGGTCTGAGATGTCAGTGAGAGTTATATGCCTGGATCAAGGACATGATATGAACCAGATAAATTTAAGACAGAAAGGTAGATCAAAATGTGGGTCAGGCAGTCGTTAGTGTGTCTTTAAAGATGATAGAGGAATGGTTTTTAACACTTCCGAGGAGTTTTGTTGATGTTCTTATGTACGCTCTTTGTTTAAAAAAATAAATACATTTTTCATGCCTTCAAAATTCCAAGCTGCAGAAAATTTCCTCTTGTGATGAGAAGCATTCAAAACAAAAACATGTGGCCTGATTTGTCTTTTATAGAAATCAAAGGCTGTATTCTAAAGAGACTTCCTTTACCACACAAATGTAGCAGATGTTTTTTAAGATTATAGCTGCACAAGCAATCTACGGTTTGAATCTCAGAAGCATTTAAAGTTTTTTTTAGAGGAAGAGTTTTTGTGCTATACTGTGATAAACTGCAAGTGAGTAGGAAAGGGATTGTCTAAGACAGGTAATTAAGGTGACAGTGTACAGTAAATTTGGCCAGCATTGTTTTCATTCAGGAAAATAAAGTTAAAAATGATCATACTGTCTCAGTCTAATGTTTTGCTAGTGGGTTAATTAAAACACATTTTCATTGCCAAAGGTGAAGAGATTAGATCTATGGTAAAAGCAGCCCAACAAAAAATATAGCCAAAAGTCCATATTTGCGTATGTGTTATTAATATGGTGTTATGTTGTTTCCATTATTGTTGTTCCCCAGTGAAACCCTCCTGTGTGCACTGGAGCAAGTGGTGCTGGAGCCAGGGGCTGGGCTGAAGCAAAGGCCATGATGCTATGCAGGCGCATCAGGAGGCTTTGTCAGCGAGTTCAAAGTTGCTGGGTCAAGCTTCAGGCAGAAGTGTCAGGTCTTAATCCTGCTTTCTTGCTGTAATAATGTTCTTTTCTCTAACTGTGAAAGCTCGTGCAACTCCTGAATGACCAACTGACAATCTCAAGGAGCTTTGAACCCTGGTCACTGTGGGACACTGCTCTGACAGTCTTAAAAAATTGGCTCCCGAAGTAGTCTGAAATAGGAAGTGAGGATATAAACCATGTCTACAGCCTTTTTAATACATCTAAAGAGTAATCGTCACTGTATATTCTAGTGAGATCATTTGAGAAAGAAATGAAAAAAACAGGCAGGAAGAGATGAAGAGTGAAAAGACAGATTATGCAGGGGGGAGGCCCTAAGAGAGTGGGTGCGTTTCAATGTCCAGGAGTCTCTGCAGCCATCAGCTGCATGGGTTGTTGCTGGGTGGTAACACCAGGAAATTCAGCCAGGGAGCACAAACCGTGGTGTGCTTTCCATTGCATGTGCCCAGGACGCAAGGACAGTCCTGGCTGTTTGGTTTAACATCACCATCAGCTACAGCCTCGATAGAAAAGTAACTGCTTGGTAACTAGCAGAGGAGGTGGAGGACGCTAGACTTCGAGTCAGAATTAGATATCGCAGCTTCTGCTCTCTTAGTAAATGTGAGAGTATTGCTGGCAGGAAAAAACACTCTGTTATTCCAGGATGGCTCTCCCATCACATCAATCTTTTATTGATTTTTGTGAACTATTAACCCACTCTTTTCAGGAATACAGTGATGGATGGTGATGTGGGTTAGTCCTGCTTCTCTGATAAAACCTGGTGAGGAAGATACTGGGCGTTACCTTGCCCGGTGCTCAGTGCAGTGTGAGCCATCGCCTCCAGGTGAAAAGTCCTGAACCATCTTGTGGTGGTGGGACGTGAACTGTGGCCACCTCTGTGTACAGCCCAGGCTTGGGAAGCTCTTCCTCCTCTGTGCTCATCCTCTGCAAAGCCATCCTCATTTTTCTTTTGACATTTCTTTACTTTTTTGAGAAATGTATAAATGTAGCATTTCTTTCCTATTTAGGAAGATTTAATTGCAACCTATTTACTGGACAAGAGGAAAGCAGTCAGGGGAAAAGAGAGAGGCAGGTGAGGGAAGGCAAGCGTAGTCTTTAAACCTCTTTTTTTGACAAGTCACTCATGTTGTCTGGCGGAAGTGTAACTTTTGTGCTTTGCTTCCCTCAGTGTTGGGCAATCCATCCTGAACACACTGCAAGCATGTTCTTGCCCTTGTTTGCACTCTTACTAGTTTTTCTGATCCTCGTGGTTATATATTAACGGTATCTTCTCTGCACAGATGGGAGTTTCTGTTTGTTTGTTTGTTTCTCAGGCAGGATAGCAGCAGAACAATCTGCAACCCAAGGGCAGGTTTCCTGGTGCAAGAGGTCAGGCACAGGGAGGAAGGGAGAAGTGGAGGGCAGGGGCAGGGAAGCAAAGGGCACTTGTCGTTTCCCCATTAGCTTCAGCACTTCTGACATTTGCACCGCATCGTGTAGCGGGGAGTGCCTGTGTGACTGCCCTGTCTCCTCTCTTCAGCAATGGAGTTTTAACCCAGCTCTAAAAATATAGGGAATACATTTTGTCAAAATGAGGAAACTTCTAGTGTTGGAAGTATATGTGAAAACACAAGATGGTTTGCTGCACCAAAAAAAGCATTAGTAGCAAAACTTTTTGTGTGTGCTGATACTCTGAGGGTGTATACTTCAGAAAAGAAAGCTTGGGTTTAATTAACTCTTTTTGTTTCAGCAAGGATGGAAGTTTTGTCACTTCTGAAATGTTCCCATTTATGAAATTGTCAAGTGATGGCAGATACCACCCAAGAAAAAATTGTTCATTAACCTAACATTTGCTCCATAGTACAAGTTAGCATGATTTTGGAAGCTTCAAGAGCAGTGCTAATTTTTAAGAGCTCCAACCTTATAATTGCAATGCATCACTACCAGTACATCATCTTCCACTAGATGGTTTTTCTCTAAAGACTGGAGTGGACTACCATTATGATAATGAAATTTCCAGCTACTGGACAACATTGTATTAAAATTTGGCTTCAGTTACACCAATTAGAATTGTTTCACATTCCAGACTTGTCAGATTGTCTTCTATAGTTATCACGTAGACACATCCATATTTTCCACTGGTTGCAGGATATAACATGATTTATTAACAAGACTGGTCCAAGATGATGGGGTTTCTAGTGTGCCTTTGAGCCAAAGACAGCCGGTCCTGGTTCCAGGACTTGGTTTTCTTGCTGTTCTCATTCACTTATATGAGGTCATAAGCTGTGGCCCTGCATTAAGAGAAAACACCTGAAAATAAGCCACAGCCCAATCCAAAGGCCATCACACACCTTCATAGCGGATCATTGTTGATACACTGTTAAACCGTGAAGGGAAGTTTTGCCACGACACTGGCAGAGTTGAACTGTCTAGAGCTGACATCTCGATAAAAGACATCTCCATTAACTCAGGCCAGCAAGAGTCCCTGCCCTATTTAATTCAGGCTTCCTCACTCTTTAAATGAGACATTTACTGGAAGACTTTACAGCACTGCTTGTAGGCTGCTGAGTGCAGAGAAACTGTGTTGAGAGGAAGAGTGAAAATGGAAACGTGAAAGAAGGCAGAGTCGTCTCAGAAAGACTGTTGTGGTTGGTGATCAAGGGGAGGTTAAGAGAAAAAAGCAAAATCCTTTGCATCAGCTGTACTTTCCTCCAGAGTTCTCTATAGACATGATCTCAGAATGTGTCCAAAGTAAATAGAAATTATCTAGTCAAGTAAATCCTGAAATAAAGTAGGATTTAGAAAGTTAATATTGTGCATGTCAAAGGTCTGGCCTCTTCCTTTCCCTGGTAAGAAAAAAGAGACTCAAGGTGCTGATGATGAGGCTGAGAAATAGAGTTAGCATAATTTCAGCAAGAGTGGAAACAACCTTGAGCCTGATGGATTCTTTAAAATAAACCTCAGTGCTACCAGAAAAGACCAGTAAGAATTGCTAGAGATGGACAGGTGATAGTTTTCTTTGAGTGATTCCAGCATTGTGCCCCATCCCTTCTCTCCAAGAACCAACCCTAAGGATAAGCAAGTAGAGCCAGGGTATTTTCCACCTAAATTTAAATATCTAGTTGGGTTACTTAAGGTATGCGCTGGTTGTTCTAGCCTCCTATTGCAGTCAGTAGAGAGACCAGCCTTGGAAAGTGCAATCCACCTGGGATAGCTTATTTTTCTCCATTGACCAGAGAAAGGGTGAGACTGATGATGTCACTAAACCGGGTATAATGAGTCTGGATAAAAAGTGAGCAGCAACAGCCCAAACCTCCACCAGTAAGTTTGAAACTTTTACTGGGAAAATATTAAAAGGTGTGTGAAAATTCATTACAAATTCTGCTCATATTCTCAGCTACTTCTATTAGTTTCCCAGGAATACTGTAGCAAATTATTTTAATGATGGGGAAATCATGGGAACATCTGTGTTTTTTATTGAAAGCAGGAGAATTCTGTATGGCTTGAAAGAAAGGCTGAATACTTTTCTAGGAGATAGTGCTTTGTCAAATGTACTCATACATCAAAGTATGGGGGGGAAAGAACAGTCTGAAACCTCTGGCCTGTGCCGTTCAAGGAGGCAGAGTGAGTGAACTATCATAGAATCATCATAGAATGGTTGGGGTTGGAAGGGACCTTAAAGATCATCTAGTTCCAACCCCCCCTGCCATGGGCAGGGACTCCTTCCACTAGACCAGGTTGCTCAAAGCCCCATCCAACCTGGCCTTGAACACTTCCAGGGATGGGGCATCCACAGCTTCTCTGGGCAACCTGTTCCAGTGCCTCACCACTTTCGTAGTGAAGAATTTCTTCTTTATATCTAATCTAAATCTACCCTCTTTCAGTTTAAAGCCTATGTCTTCTGGACTGAAAGTCTATTAACTGAAACCAAATTCTGAATTCTTACCTACAAATATAATAATTCAGAAATCTAAAACTCTTCTAATCAATGAGCCAAAAAAAATTACTATGTCATCAACAGAGTCTAGTCAAAATAACATAGATTACAAATTGCTATGAACTGTTCAAGAAATTTCTTTTTTCAGAAAGCATCTGTGGCAAATGATTTGAACATCATAATCGCTGAACAATTTATGAAACAGATAAAGCAGTACAATTCATCTATCGATTTACATACTCTGCATTGTCAAAGATCAGCAAGAAGCTCCAAAAACAACAACCATCTCCTACGCACAGCAACGAACAGCGGTCAATAATGTTTTTTTACCACTACTGACCAGAGCAGGTTAAAAGCAACTTTCCAGCTGAAGACAGCCTGACCTTTACTGCAGGACTGATTGCCTTATAAAGAGGACCATGAAAAAGCATTTCTTTATGGCTCTCCTGGAGCGATATTTGGGTCAGGCCTTGAGCAAGTGAAGCGCAATGTCTCCGTTCTGGCTATGCAGTCAGCCCTACTATGTAATGGTGAACCTGTAACAACAAAACCAAAAAAAGAATAATTGATTATCAGGCACTGTTTAAAAAGCTAGCGTGCACATCTCCTGTCTCCAGCAGCTCAGCCTTGTGTTCCATGTGTGGGAGGGCTTTTGAGGGGCGGCAAGTCAATGAGTGGCTTCTGCTTGAGTATGCATGCTGAGGACATCGTATAACACGAGTCTACACGTTGCTCCTCAATTAATTTTCCATTTACATCCTCCTGTACCTGACACATTCTGTTTGCATTGAGAATTAATATTTGCAAGACTAATGGAACCATCTTGGGCATCAAAGAAGAGAAAAAAAGATGAAAAAGAGGGGAGAGAGACCGCAGGGGAGGGAGAAAAAGAGAGAGAGACAAAGTATATAGTCCTTGAACAACTTCTTGCATTCTCAGTAAAAGCAAGTGTTGTGTTCAGCAGCCATTTCAATTAATTTGGCAACAGTGTGTTGGGCTGGTGACTATACATGGCTTATCTATAGAATTAGATGATCCCTTCAGTTACTTAAAAGGAATAAAACACTCAGGCAAATTAAAAAAAATATATTTTACTAAAACCCCATTAAACCGTCACACCCTCTTCTTTCTGCAGTTCCTCTGGCACTAGTTTCTTGGCAGAATATTTGAGCCTGATACTGCAACAAAAGACATTAGTTTTCAGCTGAGGGCCTTGCTTCCCCTGTCTTTATTACACTCAGCTTTTGCACCATTCACACCCAACTGATATGTACCCAGGATTGTGACTGAGAGCCTAATTTTGCATATGCATCATCTTTTACTGTACATGATAGCGGCTAATTCTAGTCCCTGCCATGTGCAACATTTGCCTCAAATCAATGTGATTCTGCAAAGAAAATTGTTTGCCTGGGTACTAAGTTCAAGGCGTTTTGGTTCTGCCTTGTCAGGAAAACAAAATGCACCCTGGAATAAGCACCAAAGCCAGCTGGTGGACAATGGCCAGCATCTAAGCTAGTAAACTCATTTATCCTCCAAAGAAGTGAGGGTTGCATGTGCACTGCCTCTGGGACCAGTCCCTCGGCCATGCTGTGCCCACGAACCGTTCAGGGAGAGAAGGAGCTGGAATGGGCCAAATTCATGCCAGAGAGCAGCTTAGCAGTCGACTGTATAAACAGTTTTGTTCTAGTCCTGGGAATGCTTCCAGACATGTTTGAATTTATTAATTTAAATGTAGCCTTGAAGTTCCAATGCTTGCAATACCACTCCAACATTTCCCTTGCGAGCGAAGAGAGACGTCAGATGGGCAAGATCATAACCACATCGCTTTAATAAACCAGACAGTAGAAAGCAAGCAATTATAAAAAGGCAAAACTTCCTTAACAGGATGGGAACTGGAACCCTTTTATAGAATAAGTTTACATTTTCTGCATAGCAATGTAGTTTGTTCTTACTGGAGAGGGTTACAGTTTCTCCTAGTTAGGAGTGTTACTAGAAAGCACGTGTTCATCTCTGAAGTGTTACCTGAAATCATGTTGTTATGCTTTATTTTAACAATCAAGCATTCCTCGATGCATGACAGGTCATAAGAAATCAGGATTAATACCAGGAAGTAATTCAGAATAAAATAAGCCCTCTGGACCAATATATATTCCTAGGGTTGAGGCAAATGTTTAATCAAGGTGCTAGGAAGTCCAGAGGAAGAAGCAAGACAGAAGGGTGAAATCAAGCAAGCCTGGAATTTGACTTAGGACCTGATTTGCATGATTCCCTCAAGTTCAACTTCTAATTTTCTGGTTATTTTTCTGATGCAGCAAATGTTTGCATTTTTTGTTTCAGTCTGAAGAGTCCAGATGAAAATGGCATTGCTGGTCATTGTGGTATAGCTTTTCACATGCATCTTCAATTTTTGCAGACAAGTCTGGATGCAAATATTTGTAGTCTGTAGAAGTAGTTTGGCAACCTGATTTATAAGCATTAATGGATAATTGTTAGCAATTAAATGTTTGATTACCCAACTGGGCCTACAGATCAGGTTGTTAGATTTCCATCTGCTAATAGCTGTGTGCACAGAGGATCACGGGACTGAAAATGGGAGTGAAGACAGGGGTTTATAAGATGCAAAACTAGGCATGCAAACATGAAGCTCAGTCTGCTGATCAGCTAGAAAACATGAAGCTTCAGCTATCTATTCTGCTTGTAATTCTTTGCATTCAAGACTGCAGTGTAAAATGTCTGCAGAGTAAAATAGCATCCATTATATTAGAGATCAATGAATTAGATCAGTGTGTAATTTGAATTCCCTCTCTGATTTTGTAGACTGTAGGTAGGCATAGGCCACTTCTGTTCTTTAGTCCTACATAACCTTCCCACATTTAAATTTGCGGATCATGTAAAAACAAGACCCTCTTCTCAGTCTAGCTCAATTCCTCCAGTACATGAATCTCTGCACCCACAGAGACCGGCAGAGCTAGCTCTGGGAGTCAGGGAGGGTGCAAACCCTACCCAGATGAGCAGCACTGCAGTGAAGGACACAAGGGAGTGCCCAGCAGTTTTCTGTTCAATGACTGAATCTGTAACTCTCCTTACACAATGATGGAAGACCGTTCATTTCCTTCATAGAGGCCATTAGTAACATGACTACAAGTAAAAAGACCTGGTGGAGCTGGCAGGGACTAAAGACTACTTGTCCCCGGTTCTCTTATTGCCCTCAGCTCACAGGTTGCTCTTGCCCATCCTGGGAGACTTATACAGCAGATAAAAAGCCCAGAATTAAGCCAGTTTTAAATGGATTTAAAGCAGTCTTCTGTTTGTCTACAGACATGGGTATTATGCAATGATTTCCTGGTCTGTCACCAAAGATTTGGCCCTTGTCAAGGGTTTAAGCAATTGTCATGCACAGCCACGGCTTCACAGTGTACCATTCTTTTGAAAACTTGGCTCACTTTGTGTGTATTTCCCCTCTGTCTCAGCTGAGTTGCCCTCACTGACAGCTGTCTAGCAAAAAGATAGCGCAGGAGATACGAATAGCACACTCTACTATTGGGCAGTGCCTATTAATGTTTGCATTTAAGTGCCCTGGATGCAATGAGATCCCATAAGAAATAGATGACTCCCTGCAGAGGCAGCAGCTCTCTAATATCCCCATCCTAAAAAGGAGGTCTTGTTAGATGGTGGGAAGATTCTTGAAGTCTGAAGGAAAGCAAGATTCCCATCCTTGGCAGCATGGGAGCAGCACAACTACTCTACATCAATAAGTAATCTTATAATGAGAAGCAAAGGTTAATGACTAATCTGTTTACCTGAGCTTCATTAATCAAAGATTTACTAGAAGTCAGAATCCTATCGCTGCTCAGACAGAGACAGCTTTGCTTCCAGGTTAAAAAAGACAACTGCGCGAACGGCACAAAGCATGTAACTCAATACAGAGCAATTTTCCCAGTGTGTGGATGACAAAGGGGAGCATCAAAGAGAAAAGGCTCTAATAAGAAGGGATTATATCTGGGCTGTGTGGAGCAGAGGGAAAGCCTCAATCTCCAGTGATGTGAAGGAGAGTTTGACTATGCCTAGCAGCAATATCATCAACCATCTGAAATGATTATGGGGTATTTTTATGTCGTGAAATATTATCTTGTTCTCCATGACAACTGACACCTCGGTAATAGCACCTGTAAAGATTTAAAAGTTGCCAGAAGACTGCCAAAAATGTTAGGCTAAATATCCAGCACAGAGATCTGGGAAACACAGTTTAGATTGCAGGGACAGGACCACTGGAGAATCGCCCTGCTTACCCTTTCCTTAGGAACTGGTATGAGGCATGTTGTAAAATACATCTACTTAATGGGGTTATTTAGATCTTTATGTGTCTTGTGATAATTAATGTCCACATTATGTTTCTAATTATTATCCTGAGGTTAAAGGCACGAAAGGAAAAATGAGTAGCAACTTAGGCTTTTAGTGTTGACTATTCTTTGTGCAACCTTAACCCAATGGTTTTCTCTCTCCAGCACTCCCAGAGTGACAGTCCAGTTTTCATAAAGAAAGCACTGGAGGCGGAAAACTTTCTGATGGGCCCAGTTCTCCAACTCAAAGACTACTGACAACGGAGTCGCTCACCACTTTTAGCTCCAGGGACTGAAAATGTGGACCCAAACAGAGCAAACCAGATCAAAACAAATTTTCTTTCCTATGAAAAGTTGATTCATTGAATTCAAGGGACAGTAATGCCTCTTTACATGGGATTGTCACCATGCCAACTGATGTTATATCATATATGTGTAAACCTAGACATGGATTAAAAAAAAAAAGAAAAATACTTTCCCAAACTAGACAGTCCAAGGCTCTGTGGTGGCCTGAGGTCCCTTATATCAGTCTCTTGTCATGTCTCATGATTCCACTATTGTTTGCAACAAGGAAAGAGAGCTGCACTAAGCAGGGAGAGAGTTAGTTCAATGACTTATCAAGCTCAGGCTTTGTAGTTATTATTCCAGTCATGGCAGAGAGGCAACGTTGCCAGCGCTGCACTGGGACCTGCAGGTACTGCAGTCAGTTAGTGTAGTTAGTTACGAAGTGGTGTAGCAATGCAAAGCTACAAAAGGGCTGGGGGGAGTGAAAACGTGAGACAGAAGAATCAAAGACCAGAGCTATTCCAGAATATAGCTGCACAGCCATCTACTTTCTGGAACACATTTTTTCAATGCCATGTGTTGTGAAGTAATTAATTTAGGGCCAGATTGTGATTTCCTTTTCATTACCTTACTTCCTCCATTCAAATATGAGGCTCAGAAACTCTTTCGGTCTGTGTCTGCTATCCGTCTGCCTTACCCATGAGTCTGGAGGCTCGGGAGAGGGATGTGCTGGGAGATGTCCCAGCTAACGGAGTGCCAACCACAGCTGGGATCTGCACCGTCGGTCAATCAGTATGGAAAGAGGAAGTGCATATATGCTACATTTAGCATTTAAAAAGTATCTAAAACATTTCTTAAGGTTCTGAACTTCCTCTTCTTCTCCACCACACACCAGCCCACAGACCTGGGAAGGGTTGTTGTTATCAAGTGCAGCACCTCATTTTCTTAAGCATTTTTCAACCACCAGCACTGATGCCTTCTTATCACACAAAACCAAGAGAAAATGTTGGTTTTCAGAGGAAGACATGGGCCAGGTGCTCTTACTGCTTTATCTGTGCGCCAGGCATGGATGTCATTATCAGCATGTGGCAAACCTGACATCATTGTTTGGCATCCCTCAAGTTGAGCAGGAGTGATGTGGCCTGACAAGGAAGATTTTGTTTTTAATAAAACATATTTTGGCTATAGGCAATGCTTCGCGGAGAGAATTATCAGTTTCACATGAAGCTGCTTTTTGCGTGCACGGAAGGGAAGCTACAGAAGTGCACACACTGGGAACGCCCTGTAAAGTGGGAAAAGATGTATATATAACCAAAGATACACCTTTACACCAGAAATTATTTTTAAAGACATAACTTCACATTTAACATTGAAATGCTTTGCGTCATTTTAATGCTCTTTCTCTCTCTCCATATGTATGTAATTTGCAGGTCAAAGAAAGCATGTAACTACCCCTGTCACAAATAGACCAATAAAAGGAGGGAAATGTAATTAGATGAGCAATTGGAATTTATTTTTGAGTGATTGAATCTGAATGAGTAAGACCTTCACTTGGGTTGTTTCACCTGGGAGTGTGTCCTTTAGGTTGCTAATGGAGTACATCCAAATAAGGAAACCATATTTTTCTTAGAAAGAAAAAAAAAAAGATGCTAGGGTCCCTGTGCAAGAATCAGGGCTCTCTTTTATGAAGATAGAGTGGGAACTGCATAGGGGAAGGACTTAAAGAAATCTTTGGAGATGGCTGTTTGAGATTCTGTTGTATTGATCATTTAACACCACTAGGGCTTAATTGCAGGGTTAATGGCATGCTACAGAATTAAATTCTTCACAGAATTTTCTTTTTTCTTTGTGATTTAAATCAAAATGCATAAAAACATATATATCTTCTTCCCCAGAGACAACTACAGTATCCCTGGCAATAGGAATTAATGAAAGATGCTGCAATCCTTGAAATCAATGTAGTTACATTGATTTATACTGGTGTAGGAACTGACCTTTGAGTTCAAAACAAATCTAATGATGTTAGAAGAAAAAAAAAAACCTAATAAATATACATAAGACAGAATTATCCGAAGTGTCTACATGAATTAGCATAAAATCAGACTCAAGATTATTTTTGTGTACTACAAAAGTAGCTGAAATTTTAAAAAGAAGCATCTATTCTTCATCAGGTGAGAGGCACCCAGAGGGGATGACTAGCATAGCTAAAAACCCAGCAGTTGGGACAACTATGTAAGAAGGAAATGAGAAAATACTCAAGCCTTTGCCCAGTCCAGCATGGAACCAGCCTCTCTGTATTCCCATGTAATTCACAGTAATTATTTGCACAAAATGAAACCTCTCCAAAGGGAAAAGCTGCACCCAGCCATCCTCCAGCACAGCCGGAGGCCTGGTGGGGAAGGCGCTCAGTGAGAGTATTCAGGAGCAGCAGGCTCCCAGGAGCTGATTATCTTCCACATTCAGGGTATTTCTTACACGGCTTCTGATAGCTCTCAAAGACTCGTAGAGAATTTGGAGAAGGAGAGCAACGTCTCCTTCCATGTTGTTCATTGCATGGATGCAATCAGCGGTATTATACCTGAAAAGTGGCTGGTGAGCATCTGTTAAAGAAACGGTGAAACGATACTCCCATGGTGTTTTCTTGAAGTCTCTACTGAGGTTTGGTGTTTTTTTTTTTTAAGTGCTTTTTTTCATTGTCAGCTTACAATGTACTTTCTGTAAAAGTGCCCAGGAATAGGACTTGGTACTAGTTTTTGTGGCTGTTGAAGGCCTGGCTGTGGGTGTTCAGTCTCCTATCATTATCCTTGTATTCGCTTCATTCCAGTCCCAGAAATGGGAATTATACACAGTCAAATCAACTTGATGATTACCAAGTTTTCACTTTTTATATATATTAAAAAGACTTCCCATAGCTACTTCTCCATTCCATGATATTAAGGGAATCAGCCAAAGAATCAGCCGAGAATGCACTGATAATGCAATTACTACTAGATTGATGTTTTTAAATGTACTGTTGTTGACAAAAAGCCCTCAGAAACCTGAAATGTTAATCTGTTTTTCTTTTGCAAATTGAGTACTGCCTGCTGTGTACATCCTTTTATTACTGTAGGGCTGCTCATAAGCTCCAGGCTGCTGGCATTTATTTATTAAAAAAGAAAAAGTATTAAGAAACAGCACTGAAACATTTTTCAGTTGGATTCCAGAACAACAATAATTGGCAGATAGAGGGGAAAAAAAAATCCAAAATTTTGGCCGAAGAGTATTGACAGAGGAGAACAGAAGGAGCAGTGTCCGTATCCCCAGGGACGCAGAGTCAACGAAACAAAGCTGACTTTCACAACTAGTTGTCTAGACAATCAAGAGGCTTTTTACAGATTGATGCTTATGTTTAATAAAGAGGCCAAACTGCTTGAGTCTGCACGAAGCTAGGAAATAAAAAGCAAAATTCCACAGAGTGGTGCAAGAGCAGTATAATATAATTGCAGGGGTTTCAGAACACAATCTTTATGAAAATGGGCAGCTTTCCTAGCCAAAAGACACCTTCTGGTGTCATTTATCAACAGCTGCTTTAGAAACCTGAGGTATGCTACAGTGATCATTCATAGGAAGCTTTGCTGTCATTAATGACCAGATTTTTTCCACTTGTTCATTTTGCTCCTTTGAAAACAAGGAGCTGCACTAGAATTCATTTTCTAACTCCAAAGCACGCAAGTCTACATAGGTGCTTTAACATGAGCATTGCATAACTATTATTCTTTCTGTAAGCATATCTGAGTAGCACCTATAGTGGAAATTTCCCCCAGATAGCTTCACCACTGACTTGGAGTGAGGAAATATCTCTAAGGGAAAAGGGAACTGAAATTAAATTTGCAATCACCATTACACCATTACATACAAAGAACTCCAATTCTTAAAAAAACAAAAGGAGAAATAAATCAGCAGCAGTCACTTACTCATCCTGAGATTTAGGAGTGTTTATTACCCTGCTGAATTCTACCTCTTTTCCTCTTTGGTTGGGAAAGCACTTATTTTCTTGAAGGACTGTGTTTTACTAGTGTGCCTCTTGAATTTCTTTTATTATAGCATTCTTTTATATAGAAAAAACTTTTTGTTTGCTTGTCAAAAAGAGCAGAAAATATTCTCTGCATCATCTGGGTAACTGACCTCCAGTTTTCCAATTCCACCTGCCTTTCACAGAAAGAAACTACCCAAATAAGACACAGGACCTGAGTGCTGTCTAATGGAATATGCGGCATATTGCAAGAGAAAATGCTAGATTGCACTTGGTTAGTATTTATATAGTTTTTAGTATTCTTGGAAAGGACATGCAATTACTGTGCTCTTTCTCTGAGTCCACAGACCAAGGTTTGAAGTAATGCAATCTGTGCTGGAGTCATAGTACAGCTAGAATGAACCAAGCTTTCATTACAACTTACAAGAAGTGCCCTGGGAGATCTGTATTTTTACAATTCCTTCAAACAAACCACAGACAAGACAAATATGAAGAAGAGCTCAAAAGCACATCCTTATATCTATGAACCTCCATTTGGGCAGGAACAAATATGTGCATGGTTTCAAGAAAGTATACTTCATGCCTTCTGCAATTTAGAGGCATGTGTTTTATTTTATTTATTTACTTCAGTAACTCCTCTGGGTCACTGACATTTTGAAATCTAAGGCCAAGGTCAGCGGCTATAACAGGAGTTGTTGGGGTCTTTGTAGGCAGGGGGTGGAAGAAGTGAGTTTCACTCCTAGCCAACACCAGTAGGATTTGGGAACAGCCAAGCCATCCAGACTGCCAACCTTGTGGTGCAGATTGGGAACTGACCAGAAGGACTCCCCTTAAAAATGGAAGTGCTGAAGGTTCCTAAAACCAGATGGAACTGGTTTTTCTCTCACTGTAAACATGGGATGCAAAGTTTGCTGCCAGCCTGCATACAAAACCCTCCCAGGTCTGCTGGACCGACAGCTTGCTTATGTAGACTCCGGGTTATGGTTCTACTGCAATGAGAATAACATTGAAATGAGCACAGAGCAGGTTAAAGGTAAAGTACCAGTGAAACTGTGATTACTGGCTTGAATAAATCTCCCAATAATTTGAATATTTGTTCTACTCTGATTTTTGCTGTTCCAAATTATTCTCTTCCCTTATTCTCCCCGTGGTTTCATAACTTAGCAAGTCCTATTTACTGATTAACCTTTGTCTCTTTCTAAAAAGGAAGGCTAGGGACTTTCTGTCGTCTTTTAGGTCAGCTGGCTCACTCGCTATAAACACGGCCTGAAAGCATGGGATGAAATCTGCACACCCAGTCCCATGAGTGCACTTCTGTGGAGCTGACTGTCTTCAGGAACAAAGACAAAACCTATGTCCAGCTGTATGCAGAATCTGGACTCTGGTTTCCAAATGTTACTCAGTAGCTGACAACCTTTGGCAAGCAAAAGAGACCCTTTTTATACTATCCTGAACATTTAAAAAGCAGTAATAAATAGATGATAGCCTTAGAGGTGTGATTTATTTGTTTTACGAATCACAGAAGAGTCCATAACTCATAAAAGATTAAGGCTGAAGCAAGTTGTATGGCTCTTGCATTACAAGTGGAGATTAATGTCTTATTTCACGAAGCACCATCATTAACTGGTCTACATTACAGTAGTTTAATGTTAGTGACAGAAAGAATTGACTTTTAACATTTTTAAAATATTCTGCATTTTGGTTTGTCTTTGCCAGGGGGATTTCTCTGATACTTGGGAGATTTTAAAAGGAAGAAATCCTACCTCAGTGCTTGCTTTCTTACATACACCTGCACCCCACATTGCTATTATGGAGATCCACAAGATCAGCAAGATAATAAGGACAGCTTTCTCCTCACATGTAGATTGCTTCAAGGCTTTTGGGACTTTCAGTCATGCTGTCACCCTGAGATGACGTTCCTTTACTAGAGTATCTCCATTTACAGCTCATCTACCATGACAAGAGTGGTTTTTGCTACAAATGCACTGCAAAAAGCTGGAGTAGCTCTCCCCATCCATTGTGGCCTGCTCCTGTTTCTATCAGACCAGAGTAGCTTTGTTTTACTGTTTTCGGGGCTTCTCCCTTTCCAGGGCCATAATTGGTTAAATCTCATCTTTCATGGGAATCATCATATTTATTTTTGAACCACAGATTATGTCCGCAAGTGACTTTATCTTCATTGTAGTGTGTCGTATCACAACACTACAGTATTGAATGCAATGTAATTTACTAAAATCTATTAAAACACTCCCATTTAAGAAATCCATTACAACCTTCCTCATTGTTATTACCATATCCAAGAATGCCAACACAACAGGAGAATTAACTTGATGAACAGTCCTGCAAAATGTGCCGTTACAAGCTGTTTCTAAAACATCTTTCAAGGCATCTCCATCAGCTCATGGATTCTCTTTGGTTTTCTTTCTTTTCTAGAACTATTTGCTAGCCCTTAGTTGTGGTAAGCGATTATTTGTGCTTTCAAACAAACTCCATGAAAAACGTTTTTCAAGTGGAGATCAAAGAGCAAAGGCAAACATAAAAGCAGTCTTATAAAAACTGTGTATTAAAAAACCTAAGCTCCATCCATATGCCAATTACATCCAAACCTCATGGCCCCTTCTCTATGAGGCTTCTTAAAGGTGATAGAAATGTCAAATGAAACAAAAAGGGACACATTATAGAGAGGGAAATTATCATGGAGATGGGAGGTGGCTCTCTAACCTTCAACTGAAGAGTTCTGGTTATAAAGTGCAGCTCTATAGAGCAACGCTTGCAGCACAAACTGTGGTCCCCAATTACTACAGTCTGAGGGCTGTAATCATTTCTAATGGTTGCAGATGCCATTAAACAGAGTTTCCGCAAACCTGGGGGGTAAAATGGTGCCCTAAACCTACAGAAGCATGTAAACTCTTCAGTCCCTAGGAGGGATTTGTTCTTAAGAGCTAAGGGCTAGTTTTACTCTCTGAGATCCCACACTTCTAAAATTCAGATCTAAAATGAACTTGTGTACTATATCCTCCCATGATTTCCCTTAACACCTCTGTACCCAGGTAGTTCATTTTTTTGACTTCTGCCAGCAATGGGATGGTAAGGCACAAACAGAAAGATTTCCTCATAGGGCATAAAGTTACTGACCATTGAAGACCCCAGACACTCAGGTGTCTGGAGTAATTATATGGTATCAGTGCTCAATGGACTTAAGCAAACAGCATAAAAGGCTTCAAGAAGTGCAATTGTTTTAGATAATTAAACTTCTTGCACTTGCTGACTAAAGTCGGTCCAGATTGCGCTGCCATCTACATGCAACCATAGCAACTTCTTCCTTCCATTGTGTCCCAGATTAATGTGAACACCTGGAATCAAAAAAATGAGGCTTGCGAGTAAGGTACATAAAACTTTATTGACCCTTTTTGCATGGCATGGATCCAGTCACACAGCAGTGATTTACTTTCCAAAGCCCTGTCTCAGCAAGGAGCAGTGGTGGGTTCTCCAGAGACCCCTCTCTTCTTTGACTGCTTCAAAGTTCCAATCAGGAATATTTTGAGGAGATGATTACAGGAAATTACACATTCCTTCAAGAGATGTGAGCCTTCATCACTTAGATTTTAGCATATTAATATTTTTAAAGATCATTCACAACTAAATATGTTTTTGTCTTGCCTATTGTTTTTACTGGGCTCATTTCAACACTTGAAAACCCCTACATGCCAACAGGGTTCAATGGCAGCAGCCTGTGGGCAATTAAGGTTAAATTTTAGCCTTGGTCATATGTGACTGCTCCTGTAAATGTGGTGAAACACAGTTGGAGCACATATCCCCAGAGAGTAAGTAGGCAATGCTTTAAGGAAGCCATGGAAAGATAAATGGATGCAGAAGAGGCTCTGGAATTTTGCTTGAAATAATTTTTGCTTTGCTTTTAATGATTAAAACCATTCCTCCCACTGAACCACATAAAAAAATAGTATTTGTGTCTGTGCCAAAGGTGGAGCATAGCGTAGACCCACTGAAATAAAAGACAAGTGAAAAATTAATGAGAAACTGGAAACCAGCAGCTCCCACCCTATGAGCAGTAGTCTTTTATATACTTCTTCCATAGTGAGTATCTCAATGGGGCTAAAATCACAGTAGCTCCTTTGACTTCAAAGGAGATGCACTGGTTGGGAAGTAGAGAAAACAATCTGGAGTGCACTGTAACAAGTTTGCACAATTTAGGAAGAGAAGGGAGTCCGTAATAGACCAATTTGCCACTCAGGAGAGGAGAGAGTATTTTTATTATAAAAGAGTTTTAAGTAAAGAGGAGAAGCATCTACAGGTGATCCAGCTTTGAGTGAGGCACTCATCGCCCCAAAGAGGATGCAGTCTGGAACTTTAGCTGTAATTTCTAGAGTTAGGAAGACACAGACAGGTACAACAGAGAAGCCTGAGAGATACAAGCAGCCTTTTTCTGTAAACCCTTCACTCTTCAAGATCTGCTCTAGAAGAAATTAGCAGTCTGAGATTGTTCTTTCCCAAAGCCTGCTGACACCCATCTCCAGAGGCATCACAGCCCTGGATTATGTCCTAGAAGGGTTCTTTTTCCCTGCACTAACTCCAAAGAACCCACTAATTAATTACACCTTTTTATCTAACTATGTGATGTTTAAAATACTGGTTCCTCATGCTCTTTTGGGAAACTTTAATGAAATAAATGGAAACATTCTCTCTTCTCATCTGTTTAGCAGTCATGCAACACAGTTTTCCCAAAAAATGAGAATTTATGGGGACAAGATCACAAATCACTGAAAATATTAATGTGTGTTCTTCTGTTGTTATTTATGAGCCAATAGAAGCTGTCATGCATGTAATGCAGGACCAGAAATCCAAGGGTTTTTCCCGACATAGTATCTTTCCCTGTATATTCATATAATAACATTTGTCTTCCACAGCATGTTTAATAAATTCATGCTATAGTTTTGAAATGATGCCTTTGCAACCTAGGGAGTTCATTATCACCTGCTCACTGCAAGTAGTACCTCTCTAAACCCACCATTTCTTAGGAGTTAGATATATAGTGTTTTAATTGCATATCGTTAAATGCTTTACCTATACTGAATATTCTCTGTGAAGTCTATGGGGCCATAATTTCCTCCCCTGTAATTAACTGAGTTCACATGGCAGCACTGGCAAAGTATCTTTTGGAAGGCAGGGGGGTAAAAATTGTCTGTACTAGATCTGAATGAGACCCTTATTTGCGCTGATACCCGAGTCCTGGGTTTGTGTGTATTACGATGACAAAAGTTAGCAGTATCGCATCGTTTGTATCCCTGGCAGAGGAAGCTTCTGCTTGGGTCAGATGCTCCTGAGCCCAGCAGAGCTCCTCGTCCTAGACCCCATGTAACCTTGCTTTTACTGCAAAGGTTACAGGTTATCAGCTCTCAACAGGCACGCTTCTCTGCTATCACTCGACGTGTTTTAAAAGGCTGTTAGTTAACAAAAGCTCCCAAATTCATCTTGTTTTACAGAAAGAGAAATGAAGTAGGCAATGGGGTTTGAGAAACTCACCCGTGAGTGAGTCAGTATCAAAAAGGGAGAAGCAGGACATGCTGGACAGCCTGGTGCTGCGTGGACCCACGACCAGCAGCCGTGACGGTGGCATTGACAGCCAGCTCTGTTCCAGCACAGAGGAGGTTTCTGCATTTCCCAAAGCCTGGTTGGCCATGAGCTTTGTCTCCTGGCTTCTAGGAGAAGGAGTTAAGCATGTTTTTACACAGGTTAGGCCATTTGTGCAGGCTGCTCCCCACCATCCTATTATTTTGCTGCTCTCGTATCTGAAGCCACACAAAGTCTTGCTGCAGCAGTTCCTGGCATGATGGACACCTGTAGACTCACTCTTCTCTACTGGCTTTTATAACGCTTGCAGGACCAGCAGCACCCCTGGAACCTCTACCCCCTTGTCAAAGTAGGTTGAAATTGAGCAATGAGTCCAAAAGTTATTGGGGAGGGGAGGAGGATGTAGACACAGACGCACAGACAGTACGATTGCATAAGCCTCGTTCCCATGAGAAACCAGGCTGAAAAACAAACTGTCCTAACATGGATTCTCATAACTCTGCCTAGTAAGTAGGTCATGCCAGGTCTCAAACTCACGTAACTTTGCCTTTATCACCAATGGGCTCTCCTCTAGGAGGCAGTCCTGGTTTTGGCAGATTTGACCCCTCATGTTTCAGCTCATCGAGACATCCTTAAGTAAAAAAACAAACCAACCCTCTCACAGGTTGATACAATGCAATGTCAAAACCCACCACAGTCTCATACCACAGCAAGATTTATGCTGTGGGGCAGAACCAGGGAGCTAACAAACCAGTAGGGAACAGCTATGACACTGACCCGACCTACCCACCTGCTCCCACTGCTCTAGGAGATCAGGGGGTCTAAAATCATATTCTAGATCTCTAATGGGTTTGTTCTTCCCTTGAAGTAGGAGAATCTTTCCCATTAACGTGAATGGGAATTATGTGTCTGCCCTGAAAATAGAATGGGTATTAGGCCTGTTCCCAAGAAATAAAATCTTTGTGGGCATGCTGCAGAGAGGCACTCTTAAAAATAATCTGTCAAGAAAATATATAAATAAAGGTAGTCTTTAAGTTTAATTCTGAGTCCTCACACTCTTCTCTATACATTTATCTCCAAGCTCATGAACAGGTCTAAGTTTCAGCTACACTTTTTTGGAGAATCCCAGCAGACAAAACCAGTCTGTTTTTCAAACTCTGCAAACTCCTGGCAATGGTCACCCTTAGGCATGGACCAGGCGTCTGGTAGTCCAGTAAGGCAGGACTCCAGTAAGCCTTGCCATCGGAGGAGCCCCGAACCCTCCCAGAGCTGCGATCTCTTTGCCTGTGAAGGGAGACTTCATTTTACATCTCTTTTGTGCCCACATCAGCTCCTGTGTGCGAAAGGGGCTGCTCAGCTGCCTTCCCACTACCATGTCACAGCTGAAAGGGAACCAGAGGCATATTGTAAGAAATTTTGCACACTGGTATATAGAATAAGAAAGATTTCTGCAGTGGATCAAAATGCTTTTGGAGCCCTAGGCTGTACTTAAGCAGGAATTGCAATGCTCATTGCTCTATCTCGTGCACAGGCCAAATGTGAGAATGGATGACCCACTCTGGGCTATCCTTTGTGCATCTGCACACTTTGGTAGGGACAGCAGGCACAGTGCAACTGGACACACAGCTGTTCCAGGGTGCTGAAATCCTCCTGCTTTTGAGTAGTGCCTGCTGGATGTGCTGATAGGGGAATATAGCCACACCTCCGAAAGCTGAGCAGCTGTAGGACTTGTGAACAAAGTGGCCGTGATGGAAAACAAGAGCAGTCCAAATAAATACAATGAGAAACCCCACTCATTTCAACAGATGCATTTACAGAAAAACACTTATTTGTTTTGTTTTGGTTTTGGTGTTTTTTGTTTTTTTTTTTTTTTTTTTTACAGATAGAGGAACATTCTTTCTCTTTCTTTTCTTTGAAACAAACAAAAACAAAACCAGAAACTTCTCCACCTTCTGTAGTTTATCAATTCCTTTTTTTTTTTTTTTTCTGTGGGAACTTTTAATAAAATATATCCCCTATCAGACTCCAAGTATACACAAGGAAACCCCAAATTTGTTTGCATCAGACCCTCAGTGCATAGAAAGGACCACAGTGTCAGATTTATTTCCACCAGCTACTTCTTTGGTCAAGTGTGTGCAAAGGCCCTTACTGAGCTGTTAAGTAACATTGTTCTTTGTCTCTGTGTATTTACCCCTACAAATATCAAGGGAGTTGCTCATCAAAGTAATCAGGGTTTGGTCAATGGGCTTTTTCTATATTTTTTCTTCTTTATGCTTGGTGATTATGAAAGGTTGTCACATAAATGTCTGCTCCTCACACAGTCTGCTGTGTTCACTTTCTACATATGCTTTCCATAATGTTCCAGTGACAGGCCACAGTTTTATCCAGTGTAGTTGTCTGAAAGTGAGATCTGCCGATTTTTGTTTATGAATTGGGCTTGCATCTCAAATTAAAGGGCTAATGGCTTTACAGCTCTGCCCCTTGCAAATCATTCTGTGAGCACAAACATTACAGGAGCTAAATACCCCTGCAAAAAGGGACAGGCATAACCACAATAAAAAAGCATATTGCTTTTAGTAACAATTTAAAAAAGCAAAATGCATGTACTGTTGTGCTCACTTTTGATTTCCATACTGATTTACTTCAATCACATATGGGGATTTTACAGGTGATATAACCTGTCTTGCATGCAGCGTTACAAATGGATTTAAAACACTTTGCTGGAAAAAAGGGGAAGGAACTCAGCTGAGTAGAAAAATAAACATTGCTCTGAAAAGTAAAAAAAAAAAATCCTTCTACAATCAGAGATAAATTGCAAAGGAATTGCAAAAAAATACCCAGGAACATTAGGGAGATTTAGAAAAAACTAGATTTTTCAAGTGTTACCTGGCCGTGGAAATAACCAGTGTTCCTTCAGCTGATTCGTTCTCCATAAAACTGTTTTGTTTTCTGTCATCTAAAAATATTTCGCTCTTTCTGAAAAACTGATGAAGAACCTGGCTCCTTTTTCTTCTCCCAACATGCCTCAGCTTGAAATCCTCAGAGCTGTGATGCTCAGCTTCTCTCCTCAGCCGAGAGTGTGAACAACGAGGACAGGATTTCTCTCACCTACTTTTAACCACTGAAGAAGTGGGTTTCAAGTGCAAGCTACTTGTCTAGGTGCTTTTTATGACCAGTATAGAGAGAATAGCCCTTTGGAGGTGCCACTGACGATTGACGAATAATTTAGGTTAAACACCTATAAGTAGGTGAGATGAATCCCACCCACAGAGTTTTCTTCTTCCTTGAGGCCAATTAGATATAAATGCTGCTTCACCGTGATCTAGTTTCAAGACTTTGAAACAAGGCTTTCAGTCAAAAATGCAAATTCAGTGAAAACAAGACCTTTTTGTGGGAAAGGGCTGGTTTCTGATTCCTGTCTTAAAAAGTTATTTAGAAGAAAACGATAGGTGTGGTTTCTACACTTTCAAAAAGCAAAATTTCCATTTTCTGTTTGAAATGAGTCTTGCGTTTGAAATTCACATTAATATATATAGTCATTTAAAAATAAAGGGTCAACATAAAAAAAAAAAAATTCCATTGGTCCAGCCTTTCCCCTTATATTTAAATCACAGATCTGCAAAGAAATTTCAAATTTTTCCTTTCATCCTGATTTAGATGAGGAAAAAAAACCCCAATCAAAGCTTCAAACATCTATTTGGTAAACGAAAGCTATTTCCAATACAGCTTTAATGCTTCATCTACAGCTGAATCACCCTGTGCTAAAAGGGTTGAGCTGACTTCACTTGGGTCGGGGGAATCCTGCTGCTACCATTTTTCATGCCTCTTTGCTGTTCGGTGCCCGACTCCAGCACCAGTCACGGGAGCCCAGCTGGGTGATGGGGTGCTGCTGCAAATGCTTTGGCCATAAACACCGTGAGAGGTGCTGGGCGCAAACTTGACGGTGTTTTGCTCATGCTCTGAGCCAAAAGGACTTGACCCAGGTCCCATCGGGGAGCCGAGCGAGCAGGTCAGCAAGATGCAGAGCCCCAGCTCGAACACCTACCTCTGCTCAGACTTGGTGCCTTGCCGACATGGTCAAACAAACCCTCAGTGCCAAACCAAAAGGCCAACAGACCCTTTAATAGATGCACAAAACCCAGAGGGAAGATTTGCTGTGACTTTTCCCATGGGTGAGTTTATGCTGGGCTGTGTGTGGGAGTTTGGCAAAGCAGCCTCTGGCTTCACCTGGTCAGAGCAGAGCTGTCCTCTTCCTTACAGACACAGTTTCCATGCCACAAAGTCCCGTAGTGCCCTTTGAGCTGTTGTCACCCCTTAACACAGCCGCATGAAAACCAATATTGAAAAAGAGTTAATATTTCAGCATGAAACTAAGCTGTAAGGCATATGCTTTTAACATTAGAAAGAGGAAACTGTTCGGGGAAAAAGATGCAGACCTGGCAAGTTTTTCTTTGTGGGGGAGAAAAAAAGAAGAAGAAGAAGAAAAAAAAATGGTGAAGAGTTTTGTCTTTCTTCAGATGAAGAGGGGACAGAAGAGCAGCAGTGCGGGGCTGAGGGTGCAGACTGGTGCCTGAGAACTGTTGCTGCTGATAATGCAGGGTTTAATTTGCAGAGGTAACTGCCCCATTTCTGGCATTGCGTGCAGGCTTGCTTTCCCAGTGACAGCCCTTTCCTAGAGCAGCCTCCTTGTCTGCTGGCCGCATGGCTACGAGACAGATTTTGCAGCACTGCGCCGTGTGGACCAGCGCGAGGAATTGCACCAGCTCCACGCAATTCAGGAGCAATACTCGGGAGCACGTAGAGTGGTGCTGACAACAGCTGTGAGGTTCGGTGCATTTTTAGATAGTCCCCAGCTCCTGCACCTACGCAGAAATCTCAGCCTTCATTTATTTGAGTAATTAAGTTAGGAGGGTGTTTTGGCTACAGAGAGGGACTTCAAACTTGTCATTGTGTGGATTCAAAAAACAATAAGCAAATAAGTGGAACCTCTTTTCTTTTTTTTTTTTAACTGGGGGAAAATACCTCTGTATTTTTTAAACCAGTCTCAGTATCTTGTGATATATGAAAGGCTGGGGCTGATAATCCTTTCACAGGGGTAAGTAAAAAGGCACACAGATCAGCCCTAGAGCACCAAACCTTGTTCTCATTTCTCCATTGGGCTGGCATGGGTGTAGCTGAGAGTAAAAGCAGACCCACAGCAAACGACTGCTCCGAGAGAGGAACGGGATATTGAAAACAGCAGGCCACCGCTTAATTGTTTGGCTGGTATCTTTGAGACGAGCATTGTTCACCCCAACAAAGCCACCCAAGCTGCCATCTTGGATTTTCCTTCTGATTTTTAAGCAATGTCATTTGCAGGCCTCCTAATTAATGCCAGGCCAAAAGCCCTGCAGGAAGGCTGACTCACAGTCGAGAGAGTGGCAGAGCAAGAGGCTGCCCCATCCAGGCAAAGCCCTCGGATGCTTGAACCCTTTTCTTCCAAAGGCAAATAGTTCGCTGTGAACCATTATGAACTTCTGAGTTTGTGGGATCAGGATAAAGGCTTATGTCTTGTTGCCTCTAAGGGAGATAAATAGATCATGTGGTGATCTGAGAGTTTATCGGGAGTTACACACAGTCTCTGGTATGTCTTTAATAAGGAGACAACTTGTACTTTGGAACCACTTTCCCTCCAGTCCTCTTTTCTTCTTTGCCTCCTGAGTGTTTGCTTGCATGTGTGCGAACACACGTGCACGCGCACACACAAACCACAGACATGTGGACGAATAACCCACTGGACTAAATCTGTTTGAAAAAGATGTTCAAAGAGAGTAAGTCCCTCCCCCTCGGTTGAAATCAGAAGGAAAACAGGAACCTGAAATACTGTTGATGATACTCTGGTGGGAGCCCAGGAATACTTCAACCTCACAGAGATGCTCTTATAGCGGATCAGTGGGGGTCTATGCTGCAGTGTTACTGAAGATTGACTTCCAGGTGTGGGCACTCAGATTAGTCTCTGTGAGTGCTACTTTTATCTTCTTAGCTCCTGATTCCTTTTTTCTTCTTGTTTCCATCAATCGAGAAAGCTTTACCTTTCCACCCCATGAAGTCCACACCCAGAACCTCCCTTCTTCATCTGTGGCTCTGCACTTGCGGGCAGGGTGGGAAGGGCACAGGCAAGCCCCACCGGTGTCAGTGTGTCCTCATTGCTTCTGGGCCTGCTTTCACATATTTGAGGATAATTTGCTGTGGTTCTTCATGCTTTAAGGGAACTTTCCCACTCAGATGTCTAAACTACAGATTTTTTTTCCCTGTGGAAGAACCAAGGGAAGGCAGGTGGTTAAGAGTTTTGTGTGTATATATATCGCAGGGAATCTGGGTGAAAAACATTTGAACCAGCCTAGGCTAATACTTGAGTGTGGCTGTGTGAAGTCAGAACAAGGCCCATTTTTTTGATTCACGGGCTCTACGAGCAGGGGAATTGCACAAGGCAGGCTGTCCCTTTCTTCCTCTCTGCTCGTGTCAACGGTACAGAATGGAAAATTTGCACGCATGAAAAAAGGTCACCTTGCAGTTACATGAATCATTCTGAGGGGCATTGCCCTACCTTGCCTCTTCTAAGTCATCTCCTCTATTTCCTCTTCAAGGTATCACGTGAAAGCAAACCACAACAGACTGTGCCATCGCTTGCTCAAGTAGCTTATTTTTATTCAGCAGTGAATATCCTCACTTCCCCCTTTTCAATAGATCGATGGCTCTCCCAAAATCTCTTACCGCAACAGAGCTCCCTGCAAATTTAACTGTGTCTGCACTGATGGCATCTTTAAGAGTCAAACAACTGACTTGCTCTCATTTTTCTTAAATGGTGATATTTTAATCATTGGAGAGATCATGGAAAATATTCAGTGGAAAAAAATTATGTACTTCCACCTCAGAAAGTCTTTCTTGGCATCACAGTTGCTCTCATGCCTCTGTTTCCAAAATTAAGCTCGCCTGTACTGAGCAAAATCAGTCAGTTTACACTCAGCTTTTCTCCATTCCTTTTTCATACAAATTTAATTGCTTTGAATTTTAGCTGGCAAGGGCTAAATGAAAGTTGGTAAAGGTATCAGTAACTGACCTCTTTTATTTTTAGAAATAAAGCCGAAAGAGTTGATAACATTGTAAAGGCATAGAATGTTGGCAAGTCAAAGACCAGACGCAGAAAGAAATGCCAATGAAAAATGCATGTGTTACCCTGCCAGGTAACGGGGTCCGTCGCTGCAGTCAGTGTGAGGGCAGACGGGACTAGGCTACTCCCGCGCAGGACTGGATCTCACTTGTCTGGGGTGAGCAGTAGCATAGCTGTGGCAGAGGGGGTTCCAACCCAGGGAATAAAGTACTAGTCCCTGAGTAAGGATTTTATAACCTTAACTGAAAAAGGAACCATTTCATACACAAAATAACACGAAAGCAAACAGAAATGTGTTGAAGAGAGGAAGATTGCTAGCCATGCAGAGCAGTGATGCTCTCCCAATAGGACAAGGAGCAGCAGAATATTTCCCTTCTTTTCAACCAGGTCTTGATACTCTTTTGAGCGCGTATGGCACAGCTATCAGCAGCTGTCTGTGAGCTTTCCCTCAGCCCTGCATGTCTGTATTCTTAATACAGTCACTGTAAGAAAACATTGATTTTTCAGTGTGCCTGTCCTGCACTAACTGGGAAAGGAGGAGTGCAGGAATTAAAGCAAGCACGCATTTCGCTGTGCAGTTTACTACATTTAAGCAATTTACTACCAAGACTTGATAAGTCCCCCTGTCCTCCCACCAAACGAAAGACGACACTGTTACATGCATCCTGGCTCAGGAAGGAGATGAATCTTTTAGAGACTTCTGACACTAGTAGAAATCTGGACATCTGAGCAGCCTGGAGTCCTGGAGCTCCCAAAATGTGTGTTCTTCCTCTCATTTAAGACGGGGACAAGGCACAGCTCCCTGCTACAAGTGACTGCTCAAGATTTCATGCCAGGCACCCTCCTTTCATACAACATCATGCTCTTCCTCTTTTATCTGAGCCCAGAGCAGGTCCAAACTGGAACTTCAGATATACAACCAACAGATGTTGTGAACATCAAGGGCCCCAGAGGGCGATTCAAATCCCATGATCCCAAAAGAGGAACTTGCTTTGTGAAATGTTCTCTTGCATATACCCACAGATACTAGAAATCTCACGAGGACAACCAAGCTGGTAACATTTCCACTGTTCAGAAGGAATACTTTTCCAGTCAGAACAAATAAGGACATTTTAGTAACTGCAAACATAAACCAAAGCCTTGCTTCAGCCACACAACTGAAATGCCGCATCTTTGCCTAACCGCAAACCCCATCTGAATCCTGCTGACACCCTTCTCACTCACATTTAATTCTAGCAGCCATCAAATTGCTTCTCTGACCCAAATTTTGTCTCCCTGTACCTGTTAGTTCCACTATGCCCACCCAGGGTTCAGCTCTCAGGGACATCTGCAAAACATCAACAGACGCTTTAGTAAAGGTTTTATTAGTCAGAAGGGGCTCTCTCTTTAAAAGGAGAAGCATTGGATGGATTTCTTTTTCCCCAGGCTGCTGAAATACACAAATATTGTCACATTTGCTGAGGCTATTTCAAAATAAATAAATGAAGCCTGCGGGCTGGGTCGCGATGGAGATCTACAGCTGCAGGGTGTAAAATTGGAATCCCCATCTACGGACGTGCCGCAGGGTTGCTCCCCTTGCACAACATGCAAAGGAAGGAAGTTGAAAGGAAGCAATTTATGAGTTAGCTCTGAGTAATACAGTGATATGGTTAGCAATGCAGAGGTAGAAAAGCCTGTATGACAGAGTGAATATACGTGGGCTTGTAAATCAGTGCTGAACGGGAAACTAACGTGAGAAGGAGAAAAGCTGCCTAATTTTATCAGCATGCATCCAGTAAGGTCATGGGCAACAGTAGACACATAGGAGAAAGGGAATAGGGGAAGAAAGGCTGCTTTTTGTATTTTATACCTACACCTCAAATGTAACATAAATGGACAAGCAGTATTTTCCTTTCCTTCATAATTTCCTCTGAAGGAGGCAACTGCTATAGAACAAAATTATTTTCCCCTAACACCCAGTCTGAGAAGGATAGGATATATCTACTTATTCAATAGGCAGAGTCCTGATTCAGAGATAATAGAAGGGTTTTTTTTCCTGTAATTTTGCTTATCACTCTCATCTACTTTTTCACAGTTCTTAATAATGAACAATTTCAGATGAAACAAAACACACTCAGAGTCACTCAGCTCCTGTGCTGAGCTTGAATACAACTATACAGCAACTTTTTCTAGAGATCAAAAATTTTTAATGAGTTTTTCCCCTAGTCATTTGGCATTTTTGTCAGATTAACTTCTTGGACCCATCGATGATCAAAGATGTCATAAAGGATGGGAGTAAAGGCTGCCTACTGTTGCAATTTTTTATTTTATTTTTTTTTTTTTTTAAATTGGAAAAGAACGATATCTCTGGTACATACTTGAGTTTTGATTAATCTCTGAAGGTTCAGGCAAGGTTTTGGGTATTTATCAAAACTTATACATAAACTTGAGGCTTTTAAGATTTGGTAATCAAATATTTAATTTATTCCTGTATAGACAGCTCCAGCCTACCGATTATTATGCATTTGTTTAAAAGAAGAGGTCTAATGGTAATACTTCTGGCTCTAAAGATAAAGTCCAGCATTTAGAAAGGTACAAGAAATGTAAATTGAACAGAGAATTTGAAACCATCTGCTGAATTTTTATTTAATTAAGGCCTCATCTGCATTTGAAACACAAATTAAGGTAAAGTGTGAATTTAAATGAAAAAGAGATTGATGAATAACTTCATGGGCATTTGAGTTCTGGAACAAGAGTGCATTGTCCCTATTTACCTTAGTACACTTTGAAATTATGTTAGTCAAATTAGGAACACAGACTTCGCTATTCAAGAACAAGAGCATCGATATTTGGAGTTAATCAGAAACACTTAAGTGCAATCTATATGCAAGACAGTTTATAAGAAAAGTTAGTAAGGAATTGTGAAATGAGCTTTGTCCTCCACATGTAACATATTTCATAGAACTTGCAGTTTAGGGAAGTTTCAAGTGCACAACTTGCCCAAACCTCACACAGATTGTTCTGAGTAATATCTTCCTTGGGTATAAAGCTGGTGTAATAAATAGAAATAAGGGTGTGTTGTTTAAGGACAAAAAGAATATTAAACACAAGCGTAATCATAGGCAGTCTGGGGTTGCGTGGCTTTTTTTGGTTTTGCCAGATAGGTTCAATCTGAGCACAGAGAAGTTGCGAAAATTGAACACCCCAGGGATGGCTTAAGGCTGAAATCCTGGTCCAGCTGAGCAGAGCAGATCCAAAAGTCCGTCCTGAAACTCAAGATGTCCTGGGATCTCTCCAGCCACAGAATAAAGGATCCATCTCATTCATTGCAGCACCAGAGAGGACTCTTTTGTGTTTTTCAGAACAGGACTTGCACCCATGTATTGAGAAATCTCTCCATTAACTTGACATGAGCTGCAGCAAGCCTGAAACTCCCATTGAACTGCCCTATGAAACTGATGAGATACTAGTTTTCTAACAAAAGCCCCAGTGGTGAAATGCACTGATTTCAAGTCACAGTTTTGCCATACTCAGTTTTTGCTGTCATCGACAATGTTTCTCTGGCCTCCCTGCCCTGCAGAACTGGACCAACTTTATTAGGGTTTAGAAGATCCAAAATTTTTATCACTGCATCTTCTCCCACAAACCAGGCTTTACTGATTCATATAAAATAGCCTCTGGAGCCAAACAGACAACATTTTTCAAAATTTAAAGCACCCCTTTTTCATCGGTTGTCAAGATGGATAAAAGCCAGGGTGTTCAATTTGACCTGCGCTCGACCACACAGACTTTGGAACTGATACTGCCTTGCTCAACTCAAGGGAGCTTAGCTATTGATTTCAAGGGAAACATGAAAATGGAGACTGAATCTGAACTAACCCAGGTTACTGGTCTGGTTCTAAAAAAAAAAACCTAATTCTTCCTTCTTAGAGAGCCAAAATATCATATCGAGAGTGGGCCTACATCAGGCGTTTCATTACAGAAGGTCACTTATGCACGTCTTCCTCTTCCTTTGACAATTGGGTGGACGACCATATATGCTGGAACAGTACGAATACAAAAAAAATTAAAATCCCAACCACACTAATAGTCCCATCAGGGAACAGTGATGAAGTCACGGTGTAGATGATAAAAAGAGCAGCTGTGGCAATCTCATATTCATTGCTCATGTTTACAGCCTTCTGCAGAAAGTAGGAAGCACTTTGCTTCAACACCCAAATACATGTAATTTTCCCCCCAAAATAAACAAACATTTATCTTAGTTAGATGTTTTTAATTATTTCTCCCCAAATTATTTCTTCTCAGGGTCAAAACTTACCTCAAGATACACAGAGCAAAGAAAAGACACTGCAGATTACGCGGAAGCCTAAAACCTGCCTGTAAGTAAATAAAATCAAATAACTGTAATAAAAAAAAAAGTTAATTCTAGCCTTTTGTTTGTTTCCATTGTAAAATTGCCATGGGACTGAGGAAATATAGTAGTGCTTAATTTTAATAGTTCCATCATTGTAGATTGGCTGGGTATTAATTGTGTTAATGGTGATCATACTGAATTCATTTGGTATTTATTGAGAGACCACCTGTGCACCCATATGGTTTCCATCATTATTTAGGAGTAGTTAATGGACCCATTAGGAGTTAGTAGAAAGATGTGGGCTGGCAGTGCTTCCCGAGAGTGGTAGAAACATTCTGTTGATATCCATTGCATTTTGAGGGTTTTCCAAAGAGCTATTTGCTTTCCACCAGTTTTCTTTTTCTTTAAATTATATATAATCTCATCTTAGCTTTCAAGAACTCCTGGAAAAATGAATTCATGTTTCTTTGCCTGTGATAAATCTAGGGGGACAACCTTTAGCCTTCTGATTTTGCAAAATACCTCTTAACATGTTTGCTGCGTAGCTCTCTGAGGAAGCAGTGCATAGGAAAGCTCCTGGCATCAAAACAGAGCTTCTAGGAGTGGGTGCACTTGTGTGCTGGGGGGAAGAGATTGAGAGAGGATGGGGAAAAGGGGAAATGTTTACTGGGACTCTTGGTCTGCAGTGTGACAAATTTGCCCATGCAATATGTAGTCTCAGTTGTGCAAGACCAGAAACCTGTGGTGGGGAGGGGATGGTGGGGGAGTCACATGCAGGGAGTCAGCCTTGACTGTCAGCAGAGGAGAAGGAAGAATGCTTTGGCTGGGTGTGGTGGTAACCAAGGCTGCTCGCTGACCGCAGTGACCTCCTGCTTTGGTCCACATATCTGAAAAGGCACTGCTAATGCTCTGCTGCTGCGCAGGGTGAGTCAACACGCAAGAGGCTGTAGCAAAGCATTTCCATTTTTGGTGCCATGACAATGGGCAGATGGAGGAGCATCTGTGTAGCTTCAGTGCAAAAGGACAGTTACTTTGTTCAAACCGGAATCTCCGAAGCAGTCTAAAATGAGTTAAGTGCTTACTTCCCCAGAAACAGGGAGTCTAACTCCCCCCACACATACTTGAAAATTTCAGGCTTCTTTTCTGCGTACATCCTTAACAAGCTTATGCAATGTTTGCTCTGTACCAGTATCCATCTGTCAGCCATCTCTAATAACATTTGAACTTATTGGCCAATTGCAACCAAATTTGATAAAACAGTAGAGGTCTCAAAAGTTTTAGTTTCATACAGGTTTTGTAAAAATTGGGGGAGAGGATAGAGGAAGGGGAGAGATGCCAGCTAGTGCCTATACAGAGTACAAGAGGCTCAGTCTTGGCTCAGTTGTAGTCCTAGACAACAGAGACTCCACTCTTCGGTGAAGCTTTCTCTCCCTTACAGGTGTCTGAAAGATTTTCTCCTATGTTTAAAGAATTTTAAACCTCTGTCCTTCTCACATACACACTTAATGAGGAAAGCATTGATGCTGCAGCTCTCCTAGACTTCAAGGAAGTCAGGAAGCCACATGGTACACATCATGAGAAACTAAAATTCATCAGTTCTCTTGCTCATGGAAATACTTGTTTCAATAAACAAGGAAGAGACCAAGCTGTCTTCTGTTTTTGCTAGAGAAACAATTAAATTAACAGTTATTCATCATGAGTGTATTCACAATATGAATGAGGCCTGAAACAATCATTTCTGCATGTAAGGAGTATAATCAAGGTGCTGTTGGCATGACTCTGGTGTTTATTCATACTTATATTCACAACCTGATCTTGTTAAATGAGGTTGTGTTCTCACAAACACACCTTTGGCATTTAAAGGAGGCTTTTTTCTGTACATATGGAAGCCAGGTCAGACTTCAGTGCACTTCCTGACGGGACCCCTTCCTTTTCTAATCTGTGTATATTTGGGTTATATTCTTAACCAGCTATTAATACAATAGGTGCATTTACGTTAGCACTTTCATAATTCCCTTTTGAAGGAAACCTCCCAAGTATCTCCATTTACTATGCTGAGGTTTGAAGTGCACAACAGTCTTGAAGTGCACAAACTAGATTATTTTGGGGGGAATTTAAACCAAAAGACATGCATTCAGAGTCCTTCAACTGCTAATGAGCTTTCAGTCTAATGTACCAGACTAGATCTACTATCTCCCCCCCCCCCCCCCCCCCCGCCCCAAACATGTACAATATGGAGGTCAGGTTCTCATCACCAGCAGTTTCACTGCACAGATTTGCCTCTGTTGCACTCCTCCACCAGCATGGCATGTCTTTATGCCCGTGTCAGCTCTCTGTGGAGATCAGAGCATGTGTACAGAGTGGGTTATTGCCCTCCAGTAGAAGTTTCTTAAGAACAGATGTTTTGAAGTTATTTCCTGAGTTTTAAGAAAACTTTTCAATTCAATTCTTTCTAACTGCTGCTTAATAATAGAGCAGTGCTTTTGTTTTTTGTTTCTTATAAATGTTAGTGGCTTGAAATCTCACAACACTGAGAAGAAGTGAGAATTTGACGGCTTCGCAGCATAATCTAACTACTCTCCAGACCTCTTCTCAGTCCTCAGCATGTCTATGCTACATGGTCAAAAGCCATTGATAGATGGCTCCTCAGTGGGCTGGTATGAAGAGAATTACAGCTTCAGCTCCTGCCCTGAAAGATACTGCCTTCAAAGAGATGAAGCCTTAACTGCCACCCTGCTTATAAAACCTAAGGGCAAAACCAAATGAGAAGTCTGTAAGAGCTGAAGCACTTTTGTCCCTGGGAAATGTCAAGGTAAGAACTTCACACATGGGGACAATCCTGAACTAACTCACATGTTCAGTGAAATGAGAGCTGCAAAAACACTCAAATATTTTCTGGTGGTTTTGGCTATGTAGTCCTTTAGGGATAATGAAATTTGAAAAAAAGAACATGCCAAGACCAAAGGCTGGAGCTTGGCTGGTTGTTAGAGAATTTAGGGGCATCTTTCTCAAAAGGAACAATTTGAAACTGAAATGTCCGCTACCATGAATTGCCTTTGATTCCTCAGACCTGACTCAGTCTGATACATCCCTACCTTCATTCCTCTGCCATGATTTCCTCTCAGCCTGTCTCATCAGTCTCTTAATAATATTTCCTTCTTTATGCTTTTAAATTTTTTCTAGTAATTTTCTATAAAAGAACCTAAATCACAAACATTTTTGATTCCAATACCTTCATGCTTCTATTTTTTCAATATTGCAATAAGTCTATTTTATCTTTTTCCATTTTTCCCTATTTGTGTCTTCCCTCATCTAATTCTAGCACTCCTGCTTTTGTTTATTCTACTTTCTTTACTTTGCCCTATCTACTTTGCAAAAATACAGTATTAAAACTGTTGGAGTTGTTTTACATTGGAAAGTTTAGCTTCTCCGTGGCTCCGCACATATGAAACCGCTCTGTGCTGTTCCAGTGCCGCAAAATGATGTCAGGTTTCTGCAGGGTACCCCTCTTCAGCTGCACAAAGCTGTGCTTGGTGCTGCTGGCCCTGGTCTAGCTGTTCCAGCACAGGAGGCGTTTTAAGGCATTACTGCCCAAGGTGTTCTGTTCTGTTTCAGTCTTTGCTTTCTTACCCTCCTCTCTAGCGCGGTGGATCTGTGCACGTGGGCCTTGAAATTTAGTGTCACATTTGAACCATTTCACTCCCTGTTACTTAAAATTCCTCCCTCATACTTTTTTTTTAGGGTCCACACAGCTGAGGCTGCACCTGAAATGCAAAAGCATCTCCATGCCTTACCTAGTGCTTTATTCAGTAGCGAAGTGCTTAAAGGATTGGAAACAAGGCAAGTTGAAGTTCTTTTTTTTTAAAAGGGGTTAAAAACCCTTGCAGCTCCCCTTTCAAGCTAAGAAAGCTGAGCAGACAGTGGATCTTCCTAGAAATCCACGCTGAAGCTCCTCTCAAGCAGTCCTGTAAGGCACAGGGGTCCATCACATCTTCCCTGCACATGTGCTTTTAGTGGAAGTCCATTACATAATTAGCACCTTTCGGCATGCTTTTGGGGTGTAATCAACAGTGATGGAACACAGGATGCTGAAGGTAGTTTCCCTGTGTGAAGCAAGGCCTGCCCACGTGAAAAGAAAAGCTAAAGAGAGATTTTTAAGATTATTCTTGTTCCAAATGGAAATTCAGCATGAATGAAAAGTGCTTGCATACGTGCTAAATGTTGTGCGAAGGCTGGATGCGGTAGTAGCTGCCTCCCAGGCCACGTGGCTTTTTCCAAAGAGTAGTTCTGTGTTTAGAGGTCAGTGCTGCACCCAGTGAGCTCCTGGCCATACATCTGTAAGAGAATAAATAGGCTGTGCCTGTACTTCTCCATGCAGCACCATTAGTACTGGGTCACCCTAAGGTGACAGGGGAAAGTAAGCACACCTGCGGGGTGGCCAGGATTTTCCATCTCCGCAGGAGGAGGAAGCAGAAGAAGAACAAAACTTCTCAGGCTAGGTCTACACCACCAGTTAACAACAGATTTAGGCATGTTGTGTTCAGCCCTGCACACGTTCCACCCACACTGCTCAGTCACATAGTATAGGAAACATTTCCCACAACTTTAGATATCTCCTGTGTCTAAATATGTCTGAGTAACCTATGTAAGCCTCTGTGTAGACATGACACCTGAGCTAGCTGGCTGGTGTGGCTTTGTTATTAGCGGGCAGAGAGGAACACTGCTAAAGCATGACTCTTCTGACCTCCTTTAGATGTCCTTCTTAGAAGGAGATAGTTGGTAACCCTAGAAATGCTTGTCTCTCTCCCTTGATTATACACAGAGCCCAAGGGTAATTAGCTCAGCAGCAGATATCTGAGGTTTAATGGGATGAATTCCACCCCAACTATGCTTTGGAGGACACTTGGACACAGAAAGATATCGCACATGTTCAGGGTATAAAGCTTTTAAACGAAAGGTCACTAGACCTTTGGAGACATCCACTGGGTGCAGCCAGCACACACACTTCACTCCTGCTCCGTATGAGGGATGGAGCTGAGGCCAGCATGTACCATGGCTGGTCTGGCCACTGACGGTGATGTTGGGCTAAGCACTCTTCTTTGTGTGGTTTGTGCATTGACATGTGAATGATGGAAGGATCTAATCCCAGGATCAGGTGTGAACCTGTCCTTATCACAGAATCACAGAATGGTTGAGGTTGGAAGGGACCTCTGGATTATCTGACAGCACAGACATATTCCTGAGCCACACAGACCCACTGACACACAGCTTCACACAGGGGTTTGCCTACAAGTGGGATCTAGCTTTGAGTTAGTGGGTTTTAGTACTGAAATGGAGGGTGATCTCTGTCTTTTACACAGTGTAAAGCTTGGGGAACGGCAGGTAAGATGTGTGGAACCAGGAAAGTAATTGCAGTCAGCCTTTGAACCTTAACCTGTGTATTCAGACTCCACAGGAGCTCCCCCCAAACCTGAATATCTCATTATTTATATTTATGATTATGATTTTTAATGGACTTCTACCCTTCCTTCCCCTGGGTACAATTTGTGTGGTCAGAAATAATGTGAGATCTGGTCTTTCCACCATGTTTTGACTCCCGGGGAACTGAAGAACCGTGAGAAGGTCTGATCTGATGTTATTTCAGCCCCACAAGTAGCTCCCTGAGTGATTCAAAGTGCTTGCAAAAAAAAAAAAAAAAAAGTAAACACAAATACCTGGTATGAAAATATAAGTCACCAGAGCCACACACACCACAGTCTGCCAGAGCAGGAAGGACTGACAACCCAGCCCCTCTTGGCGGTATCTAATGTCTGTAAAAGGTTCTCTGGGTAATTTGTCCACATTTAACGCTGTTCTCAGGGGAAGTTGAACAAGTTGTATTGTTCCTTTTAACCAGTTGTACTCGGCTGCCTATTGCTCCTCTTCTTCCCTGAGTCCTCAGCAGAGACTGAACCAGACCTCAGATATATAAATTGGTGAAGCTTTATGACTGTCAGCTGCAAAGCTGGATGTGGCATTTTCCCTCTCAATCCTCTGTTCCCCCAGGCTCGCCTGAAGGATGGCGTGAATTTCAGTTGCATCTTCTGTGCTGCCCTGAATGAATGGTGCTTTCCCCTCTAAACACTGGGCTCATCACTATGACCAGCTACACCTAAACTTAACACAACCCATCTGCTCCCAACACAATTGCCTGCCACTGCTTATGCCACCCCATCCCATCCCACCCCAGAGAATGACTACTCTGCCCCCCCCAGGTGCATGGCCATGCAGGAAAGGTTATTTTATACAAAACTTGTGTCCCCACCTCAGAGAAGACACAACCATTGTGTCTGCTTCCCATTGCACCGAAGTGGGTCTTTCAATAGACACTGTGGGAACCCATCTACAGCTGATTATGGTGTAGACCAACATGTCTTTTGTTCCTCTATGTGGGAGGCAGAAGTTATTATTTTTTGGGGCTGTATAAACCACCACACATTAACTATAAACTCTTAGTCATTTGCAAGCAATGCTATGCCCCCTTCATTCATTACTTCATTACAGGTTTTATTTTCTTAAATGAATGAATCTTTATTTAGTTTTCTTTCTTTTAGACATGAACATGTGAATCACACATGCAGCAAGGATCCAAGAATCTATCGACACAAGAACTCCTAGTTTTAAAGCAAGGAGAATCCAAATATTACAGAATGGAGAGCTTGTACTGGGTGGCATAGCAGATTTCAGCCAGTAAGTGTCCAATTTAGGATAATACTGAAAAGTCTGACCTCAGTTTTACCCATGCAATGTCAATGTTTCAGTACAAACCAAGAGCTATTTACAGCGGTGCCCTGGGAGAGACGGGATCTGCTGGGACTTTCTGGCTGCCAGTGATGTAAAATGACTGTTTGGGTAGGAAACAGCACGCCTAGACCACTAGGCTGTAGGTCATAATACCCAAGATATTACTGTTTTTGATTGTGCCCATTTCCCCTTAACATAGGACAAACCCTTTTACCTCCTTGTCTCTCCATCCAGCTCTTGTCTATTCAGCTAGCCTGGGCATAGCTTGGCTGTAGCAAGCGCCTGGTGATTTTATTGTCCATATTGACCTGGGTGATCTCTAAAATGAAAAGGTCAATCAGACACAGAAGAGAATCTGGAAGATGGCATCTCCATTTGGGGAGAAAAGACTCTTCAGAGACGGAATGCAAAGCCACATCTCAAATTCTCCAAGTTTCTGACTAATTTAGGCCCAGGTTTTTAGCTCAAGCACATCTGGAACAATTACTGCTCCAAACATGTGGTACATGTCCTGGAAGAAAGTCTTTTAAAACCAAATAATAATTAAAAAAAACCCAAACCAGAACCAACCCTCTGGCTTTCCACGGAAGGGAGGCAGGGCTGCTACCAAACTCAGTGCCAACAACTTTGGAAGCTCAAAACAAAGTTATATAATAATGACAAAAATAAAGCAAACTAAAGAAAATGGGGGTGGGGGGAAATGCCGCTCTCCCTCTTCCCACCTCTCTCCCTCCTCCTCTTTTCCTGGCCCACCCATGTGTAACTGACTCCAATAAACCATGAAAAGAGCAGCTTGGCAGCAGCTGGCACACTGGACCTGGGCAGATGCCAGCCGCGGGGCTCCCACTGGTTTTGAAAGTTGTATTTTTTTTATATATATAAAATATATATGTTTCAGTCTGAATGGCTAAGTGAACCACTGAAACCAAGATAAGCAAAGGCAGCAATTGGCATGCACTCTGCATGTTCTCCACATCTTCTGTCCAGTTACTATGTCAGGCTAAGTCCTCTAATGAGGTTCTCGTGCAACTTTATTTTAGTTACAGGAAGCCTGAGTCCTTCTTTTAGTCAGTAGGAAGTTTTCAGCTGATTATGAAGACCAGTATTTTGTCATAAATTTCTCAGGCACAAGAAGCTACAGCATTTGGCTTTCAGTGTCAGAGTCAGGAAGATTTCTCCGTGCAATAAGAAATCAACTAGATTTCTCTATGCAATTAGATACAGAAATATGCCATTCTCTTATCTGTATCTATTATTTAGTCTGTGGAGTATCTCTCTACTAATGCCACATTTGATGCTTCGTGAAAAGGGAAAAAAGGACTGTCCCTGCCCCAAAGAAATGCCCAGTGTGATGCTTGTTGCATCAAAGCAGCAATAAGATCTGCAAAGAAGGGGGTCTCTTTGAACAAGACGTGTAGTGATGAGACCCCTTCGGGGAACAAAGGGCTCATCTGGGTCATAAGTGCTAGAAGCTGAGGCAGCAAGGCAGATTGCTAGTGTCATCCAGATGGGAGCACAACCTGTGTTAAACTCTCTGGTTGCACCCTGTGATCGCAGTTCCTCCATTTGTTTCAAGGGGAACAAGGGCCCAGATCTGCTTGAGAACATCTTGGAGTCACACCGACATAAGTGTCATGTTTTGCTTTTCTGACCCCTGAAATGTCTTTGAGCATCTGCCCTGTGCAGGCATTCAGCCATGTCCAAAAAGAAGACTCTTCAGAAAAACAAAGTGTTCTCCTGTGTCTTAACTTGAGCTGGAAAATGGAGCACAGACTCCAACAGCTCACAGACTAAAGACCAGAACCTATTATTTCTTTTGTTTTAAGACTCACATCAGCGACAGAGAATGGAAAAAACGTGTGAATCAGGTCATTTCCAAGTTATGTGATTCACTCTGATAGGATGTTGCATTTCTTTGTCTCTCTTCAAGGAATCACATGGAACAAAACCACAACAGGCTGCTGACTTGCTATGGGGTGGGGGCGAGTGGAGGGGAAGAACAAAAGTGCCCCTTATGTTAGAAAATAATTATAATGCTTATCTTCTTCCAGGTGTCTCCAAGGCCTGTAGAGGTTTGACAGGATTCTCACAAATGAGAACTTTTGCCCACAATTCTGTCCCTGTATCTCTCTCTCGCATATAATAGAGCTGGAGGCTTGTGGTAGAGTGACCTCAGCATTGTTGCGAAAGTAGTTTGCTTGCATTATTCTCACAACACGTGATTCCATAAGAAACACCACTCTATGTCTAGCTACTTTTCATTAACTCTTTCCTGGGAGGCAAAGCACTGAAAAAACACAGATATGTGACCCTCTCTCTATGGGACCCATGCTGGGCAATTCCAGGCATTTGCCCACATCACACAGCCTCCAGGGTGGCGTTTCTCTGCCCCAAGAGAGCTACAGTCTCGGAGAGCAGTGCATGGCTGCGCCACAGGTCAGCTGTGTGAAGGAGCTGTGCTGCTTTTTACCAGATGCGCTAAAGAAATCTGCCCCTGCCCTCGAGGATAAGGTGCTGTGCACAAGCAGAGCCTGGCACCGACCTCATGGTACCTGTTTGCCAGCCCAGAATACTCTGGCTCCCCTAAAACTATATGATGGGCATCTTCTTAGCCCTTTATATGGTAGGAGTGCGTGAAGGGAGCAACAGAGTTTTGGATAAAACAGATTTTTCTTTCCCTGAAAAAGTTGAAATACTGGGGGGGCACAAAATGGAGATGTCCTGTCCTCTTTAAACTTCTCTATCAAGTGTATGTTTTCTTCTCACAGCACTACTTTTTCCCTCCTTCTTTCTTTGAATAGAGATACTAGGGGCAGGGGCAGTTAGAGAAGAAGTTGTTCTCTCCCTCCCTGAGCCCTCCCTGCTACTGGGAGAAAGCAGCCCAACTAAAGTTTGTCACCGCCGCAGGCTCTGGACACTGGGGTGAATAGCTTGTAAAACTGTCTTTCCGCATGTTTTCAAATCACTTAGCACAGCAAGGGTCTGATTGTATTACTACAGTACTGATAATAAATATTGCTAATAATGCAAGCAGGAAGAAATTGCTACTGGGTGCTGCATGAGAATGGCAAAATTGGCTATCGCTGTTTCCAAGTATATGGAGACTTGGATGAGAAATTCTTTGCGTGCACAGTGTGGTGTTCAGAAAAGGTTGCTTCCGAAATCTAAATGAGGATATATGGAAGCAATCCTTAACATGTTCATTCCAGGTTTGGTAGAAAACCTCCTTCATATTAAGAGACATGGTCCCACTGCAAGTCTACAGGAGTCCCCAGCTGGGAAGGATGCAGTGAATAAATGCCACAGGACAGGGCAGGCCCTCCTCTCAAATCTGAGAGTGAAAACAGCATAATGAAACTCCCTGCTGCCATGCAGGGGAATCTTGTTCATTTAATCAAGTCCTCCCAGTGCACTGGAATATAGGTGTT
>NW_008824286.1:3881964-3884980 GCF_000699105.1 Pygoscelis adeliae | reverse complement strand
AGGAGCCAGTAAAAAGACGGGAACACACAGTAACTGATCACTGTGCATAGCTCTAGGAGGAAAGTGTCCCTGCAAAGTAATGGAGGTCATCATGTTTCACAGAGTCCTCATTTAAACACGTTAAGGCTTGTTGTTCATAATGTGGATGAAGTCCAGGTGTTGCAGAAGGACAAACCATCGCGTCCTCTAAGGTGCACCCCTCGTGGTGTGGGTGCTGAGCACACAGAGGGGTCCTGAGGTCCGCGAAAGCTTTGCAAGCCACAGGTGCAGCCGTGTTCTCCACTCCTGAGTCAGGGCGCTTGCTGGCTGCCAAACTGTACGTGGTGATTATGCAGTGTGGACATCTCATCAGCTGCTAAGATTGAGGCCTTCTGACTCATTTCCACTTGGAATCTAGATGACAATTTGGTTTGAATTAGACATGGGCTAAAGCCAAAACCCTGGATCTGAACTTCCTCAGATTTTGGGAAGACTCCAGTCTGGATCTGAGCGTAGCACATGGCTCTCACTTACATAAAGATTGGAGCCAAACCCTGGATCAGAACATTCCCAGAATATAGGGAAGCTCAGAGCTCATCTTTGATGCTGGGATCATCACAAGCACAGGTTTCCAAGGATGAAATACTGTCCTTATGTTAGCTTACTCTTTGGTTTCTTTTATAGCTGGTGTTTAACAAGTGCATTTTTAGTTGTGCAATTGTACCTTTCCAGTTCTTGCAAATGAGAATAAACAAGAAAAAAGAGATGTGTGTGTGTATATATTTCAACTGGAAAAGCCTCTTCTTTTGAATTTGCTTATTGGATACACAAGAGGCTTTTTGGCTTCAGAGCATGACAGTTGTGCCTCATTCAAAAAATTCTGGAGACAATTCCCTTGCCCCGGCCACCAGTGCCTTTCAGCGAAGGAGTTACGAATGTGCCACCGTGACTGCAGTGAGAGCAGCTCGGGCATGCATTACCTCTGAGCTCACTCTTGTATGAATCCTTCAAAGAAAAGGGAAGGACTGAAGAGTAACAAAATTCCACTTTCAAGCTGCTCAGAAGACACGGTGCTAACAAAGAGCCCCCAAAAGGTGAGATCTTGCGATCTGCTGCTGTGGAGCAGCTGAGAAGCTGGTTCTCAAGTCCCAGGGATTTCAGTGCGTGAAGCGCGGACAGGAAAGCACGAGAAATCCCACAGAAGGTGTCCCTTCGAATGTCTGGAAAACGTCGAACCGCCTGCCACTCTGTGCTGAGGAAAATCTCAGCTCCAACAGAAGGCTTTGTCAACACAGTGCTGTATCATTAGCTCGAGGTTTATATACTTCAGTTGACACCTCTCCCTTGTCCTACAGATGTTGCACTACATTTAGGATTGAGCCTCTAACAATACAGCTGTTTGAACACATGTGCATTTTCCACTCAACAAACCACAAGAATATGGCAACAGGGTTACAACGTTTGGATCCTAGGGCTAGAATGAGAGAAGCAGAAAAGGTGTTTCTTTGGGAAATCTCTGTAGTTTCTCCTGTAGTTTCTCTCTTTCTGATTTTATTCGCTGACTGTACTACACTCAGGCCATGGGGAAGGTAAAGTCTGATTGATATTGCAAGTGACAACTATGGCCTTGAAATCATTTCCTCAGTTCATCTTCAGGAGGTGTTAAGCCCACAGCGTTTTGTTAGTTCTAGAGAAGTAGAGTAATTTTGACTTTTCTTTGCAAAAATCCACTTTATTCCAATTCCTGTTAATCCACTGTTACTTGTGAATAAATTAGAGCCTGCCCCATAAAGGGTTTTAAAGGGGAATTATCCGATATGCTCAGAAGGGAAAGATTTTATAATATTCTTTCCAATTTTGCCATTAATGGCTACAAGAAGAGATGGTTAGGTCTCGCCAGGAGTCTTACAAAACCATTGAATGCCCTTTCTGCTACTAGTAAAGTACAGAAGTTGGAGGCACTCACATGAGTGATTTAATAAAATGAAGTGAGCCCCAAAATGGGCTCTTTAAGGAACATGAGACCTCAGGTATCATTCTTCTCTCATTGCCATGGGCATCCAGTGCAGGTACCTTCAGTTATTTGACTCCTGATTTACGTTAGTTGGTATAAGGAGAATTGTATTTCTTTTTCATCTGATCAACATCTGCTTTTTTGAAAAACAGATGTGCACAAATCAATCTGATTAATGTGCTTGATTCTGCAATTACTGCAGGATAAATCAGCAGTGCACTAAAATCAACCCAGTGTCAAATTTATGCTCCTACGCCTTCAGTGTTCAGCCTGACTTGAATTAGATTTTTGCTTTGTGAAACTTCTTTAGGTACAAAAAGGCCAGAATAAAATCCCCAGTGCCAGGACATGGAGCATTACAGATGATCTGATGTGGAGTTACTACTAACTAAAAGTGTCCATCTGGGGCCGCAACGAAAAAATGCAATACCTTTAAAAAGGCTGCAGGCTATCATCTCGTGTTAACAGGGCCAAAAAATCCCTTTCTCACAAAGTTACTCAAGCTTCTTAAATATTAATTGGACTTGCCAAAGCAAAATATAAATATATATCAAATATACAAATATAAATATATAGATACATATTATATATAATATAAAAATATAGACTGACTCAAAGGCAATACACCTTTGTTAAAGCAATGAGAGATGCAACTGATTATCCGGTGGAGAATCGGTCTCCATGCTCTGTAAATCAGCTAGAAATCCCAGAAAAACATGTTGCTATTTTCTTTGAAGGTCCTGCTGCTCCAGGAGGCAGAAGCAGCATAGGAATTAAAATTAATGAAGTTTTCTTTACAGATTCGGTTATGACTTATTTTGCTGTCCACATGAGGGGAAAGGTGAGTGGGAAGATCCACATGGATCCTCTGCTGCTCACTTGAGCCTGGTGTAAAGTGCTATTTACATTGTCCTGTGTTGTGAAAAGACTTTCACACAGGCGAACGTCATGTTCTGTATCACTCCATTTCCCCCGTGAGGGAAGCCCTTTTTGTACATGTGCTCCCCATCTCCTCGTGTCGGT
>NW_008824286.1:3849353-3881774 GCF_000699105.1 Pygoscelis adeliae | reverse complement strand
CCCCCCCCCTCCTGGTTCATTGTGTCACAGCTGCCCTTCACCTCCTGTAAATATGGGCCCTACCATCAAAATTCAAATCTGCATCCAAACCTGCATTTCCCCCAAATCCGGGGGTGTTTTGAGCTGGAATCCATCACTTTTTTTTTTCTTTTTTTCAGTTGAAACCTGAAATGTGCTCTATAAAAATGAGTTCAGCCAACATCTGGAGGCAGATAAAAATCCTCCAAGCTACTGTTCCACAATCTTAGGGATCATTAGTACTGCAGAATGGCTATACAGAATATTTATCTTAAGCATGTAATAAAATGAAAGCTACTGCATCAAATTCAGAACAACCTCTGATGAAATGAAATGCCTCACATCAACATTAAGCTAGAGCTTTTCTAGCCAGAGAGAATCTTTTTGCTAGCCAAGGCACACAACTTGTAGTTACAAAAACTTAACACTAAACACAGGGGGGAAATTCATTATTTTAATTGTGAGACTTCATCACTGGTTAGTTTAATGTGTCTTTCCCCCTTTTTCTTTTAATCACCCTCCCCCTCTCCTTGGGATGGTTTATCGCTTGTAAATTATTTGTCACATCGTTGTAATTCTATCCAGATCCTTAACTTTCTAATCATGCATCTTTTATGGGGTCTCTTTTAAAGAAGCACTATAATTACTTGCCAAGGGTCCTTGTAAATTTTATCAGGCTGTAAAATATTATACTTTAATTATTTGAAAAAAAAATTGGAAATGTTCCCTCTGAAAGGCTACACGATCAATATTGCAAGGAGCAAGGCACCTTCTGCAGTTCTGCATTTGATGATGCATTTGAAGCCTTCAAAACTCTTCCACTTCATTCAGTGTCATGGGAAAGTATTAATGGAGAAACTGGCCTTTGCTTCAGCTGAAGAAATTGCTTACTGCATGTTTTAGCTGTTGTAAAATACACTAAGAGAGTGGCAAAGGATGCTCTCCCATTCTTTTTGTAGGAGGCACACGGACTCAGCTATCAGCTTGGTGAAAGAGGTGTGTATTTAAGAGCAGAGCAGAAATGCAGAATAAACTGCAGACACAGAAATGAATTGAACCTTTCTTATGCGAAATGGAACTTTTTTAGAGGGAGAATTCTCTGTTTCTATACAGATTTTGAAACTATCATTTTGTCAATTTGTTTAGTTTTATTAGTAGTAAATATAGAAATACTAGTAACATTTCTACTACTACTATTTCTACTAGCAGTAGGCATTTGAGACTCATTTGTGTCAACCTTTACTACAGAAACTAGCAACTTCCATGATGCTGTTTTCTAGAAGTATGAGGAAATTAGGTACCTGATAGTGACCTAAAGTTGTTTCTGGAACAGGGTTTCCCATGCACTATACCAAAAATTGGTTTGCAGTTAGTTTAAATTTGTATGTGTGTAAGGTTATATATCATACTCATCACCAATGCTTCAATTAAATGTGCATAGTAGCTAAGCTCTTGCACATTTCTGGTAAGTATGCATTTCTTTAGATAGCTGAGCTGAAATATGAGGAAGTTAAATGATTTGGTCAAGGAGCACCATAAGCTGGAAGCAAAGTAAAATATAAATCTCAGCTCAGCTCCTTGCTCTTGGGGAATGCTATGGGATGTGCTTAAGAGGAAGGACACACTACTCTATCTGTACAATTCCTCTTATCCTAAGAGAAGCCCTGAGAGGATCCTAAGAGATCCTCTCACCCTACCTGTCCAGCGGTTTTCCAGGTACCACCCTGGGAATATCCACTGTTTTTTCCCCCTAAAGAGCACCAGATAAGACTCGCCAGCACTCAGACAGCTGAGGTAAAGGAACTGTTAGATCCGTGCATGATGAACAGGCAGTCCTGCTGTTTCCCAAGTTTTCTGTAAATACTGACTAAAAGTACTTTTTCTGAATGCCCTTTCTATAAAAGCACAATGCTGCTAATAAACCGTCCATGATCTGCACTGCACCACCCTTCGCAGCAGGCTTTGGCTTGGTGGTCACTGACGTTGGCATACATCGCATTTTAACGTGGAGACACCTCTGTGCATCATCACATGTGTGCAGGTAGCGCATTCTCTGCACAGAGCTGTCAGAGCTGAGAGCGATGTCTTACAGTGACAGCACCTGAAAGAGCCAGTGCACTGTATCACACAACAGAATTCAGGAGATCAAAAAGCAAATATCTTTCATTCATGATTCAGGCCAAGTCAACCAATATTTTTAATGATTGTTCATGAATGAGGCAGACCTTGGTATTTATTTACAGTGGATGTTGACCATCAAACACCATTCAATAAATACCTCTTATAAACCACACACAGGTAAATATAAAGCTGGCTCAAACTACTATATGTTGTTGTTATTTTTAATAGCTTAACGCTGACAGAAGGCAGTGGTAAGAGCGGTAACCATGTTTAAACGCAGATATAGTTATGGATGGTTGAATTATTCATTGCAAGACAGGGGTTCAACTAGAGTAACCTTTCTACCTGTAGGTAGATTGTCCACAGAGATCCATATTTGTTTCATATCCATCTCCATATTAATACAACCAAATAAAGAAACTAACAACAGGTAGCCTGAAGAGCATAAAATACATCCACTTGTGATTAACCAGACACGCTGCAGATGTTTAAAAATCAGTATAAAACTGATTTCCACGGTCTGACATCTGGTCCTACAAGGGTCCCTGGGGACTTCTCTGCTGTTGTGTTAGCTCAGGGGTCAGGTTCATACTCCAAAACAGCTCCCCAAACCCTTTAACTGTTTACCTTGCTGCTGTGGAAGTTTACACCCCTACTCATGTCTGGAGGGAGCCAACTGTCTCGCTCACTTGGAAAATCAAGTGCCAGGTTTTCCGCCCTCCTTCAGAGCCGCCCCTCCAGACAGGGAGAGTGCCACAGGCTGAAATGGGTTCAAACCCGGAGATTAAGAAAAAAAAGAAAAAAAAAAAAAAGACAGCATACACAGAGCTATTCTGCATCCCAAAGGACAGGGAGCAAAACATGGAAATAGTTGCTTTGTGGAGCCTGCAAAGTTGCCACTGCCTGCAACCAGCGTTACCGGCTTCTCCAGTTAATGCAAGCCACTTCACAACCACTTCAGCATTGCTCTTTTATTCCCCATTCAAAACAGCTGCTTCCCTTTGATTCCTCCCAGTCGGGGCCAGCATTTATACTCCAGCCTGCATTTACGCTCTCCTCTTTGTCTAGGTTTCCTGCCTTTATCTGGAGAGCCTGGGATCCCCCTTCTCTTGCACTGCTGACCCACCTGCAGCGATGTGGATGCAACCTGGCAGCTCTGAGCCCTGCTCCTGTTAGGACTGGCAGGAGCAAAGCCTGCTGGGGCACATCAGCAAGCGTGCTGGAGGGCAGGCAGCAGCTGGAAAGCAAACAGGCTCCCAGCTCTGGGGGTACAAGCCCTCCTGCGGGCTGGCTGACAGCTACAAATCAGCTCCACTGCACAGGAGGGGAGGGAGACACTTTTTGCACGTAAACTTTGCAGCCAGGGATCTGGGGACTTGCTCCTTTCTCCTGGCATGCAGATGGTATCCGTCACAACCACCATTTTCTGTAGCAGGAGGAACAGGGAAAAGGAATTCACTAAAGGAGCAGAAATAAACACTGTTTTCCTCTTTGGTGCATGTTTTTGCTGATTTCTCTCATGTATTTCAACAACTACTTTGTAAGTGGTTAGCAAACTACATTAATTTCTGGAGAGTTTAGTGATCAGTATCCCTAATACTGAGACATGACAGTAAAATAAAGCATGTCCTCAAATGTTATTGCTATAGGCACACAAAATGGAGTCTTATAAGCTATAGATTAATAAAAAAGCTATAACCTCTTTCCTCTTCCCTTTTCTCTTCCATCCACGACTACAAAAGCATCTTAGCTTCTGGTCTGAAAAGAACCAGAACCCACAGTATCTCCTTTACTAGATGATCTCCTCTACAGAACAAAAATCCTATTTTTTTTCAATATAGCAATTAAAAAAACCCAGTAAAACAAAAAAAAAAGCAGCAGCTTGTACTAGACTGAACACCAGAAGGCTTACTTAATGGTGATGACCTAACACATCGTGTTTTGAAGATGACAGGGCCAGGAACGCAGCCACCACTGTGGCACCTCAGCTTGACCTACGGCATTCAGAAACACACAGAGCGCACAGCCTGAGCACGCAGGATTATTACACACAATCACAAAATGCTAATTGGCTACTAAGGCAAGCTGTATCAGATGAAATGTAAAACAAAACAGAAGCTGTTTCTCCAAGGCTTTTAAAGTTAAAAGCATGGCTAAGCTTGGGTAGTTAGAACGGATAACACTCAGATATTCCCTTTGATCCCATATTCCTGCATGTCCATTATGAAACCATCAATATTATGTGAAGTTCGGCCGGAAGGTGTAGGCTCTCCGAGGATCGGCCAAATGCTACCTTTGCATCTCTCTCAGCTCCTCTTTCCAATATTTATCTTCATCAGTGATTCTCATAACATAAACAAGGACAGCTCACATCAAACTCAAAGCAGCACGGGGAAAAAGAAGTAAGAGATGTTTGCTAGGGAGGACGCTGTCCCAGGTCTATGCCTGGCTGCCTGGCCACAGGTTTCCTGTTACACTGCGCCTCTAAGTACTGTATTTGCCTCAGGCAGCTTCCCTCCACGTAATGTTAAAGAGAAACATTAAATCAACAGGTGTTTATACACATTGACTTAGAATTCAGTAAATGCAAAAGTCATTCCATCTCTGGGCCCTAAACTGTACAGAAGTTACTAGGAAGACGAGGCACGGGTGCAATGGTCATGAGGTCTCCCACCACCTGCTCTTGCCCCCCTGGATTAGGTGGGAACTTTCTCCATTTCTTTGGGATGGAGAGTAGTGTACAGGTGTGCAGGCTGTTCCCTTACATATCTACCAGATTCCAAAATTTAAGAAAATATCAGCAATGCTTTGCCAATGATTCCCATAAAGAGGCTGTCACAGGGATTATTTGCCAGCATAGGGGGATGGAGGAGGTAATAGCCCACCTCCACCCTCCTAAGGTTCTGTGCAATTAACCCATAATTAAAAGTCTTAGACACAGCAAAAAATCTGAAAAACTGTTGGAAACATGGGACTGTGGACAAAATATCTATGGCTGGAGTTTAGATTTTTTTTTTACCAAATCCTAAAATCAATGAGCTGAGACAATAAATGGACAGAGGTGTATCTCATTTACATGAGGTCATTGAGTCCTTCTGCCTCTGCCACTGAAAACCATAGATTTTGTGCCATGGAGAGGCTGTAATACCTCTTCCAACTTCCATGGTGTCAGCACTGCCTTTTTTAGGACAAGGAAACCCTTATCTGAAGACCATGCTGCATAAAGGAAAGTGGCACAGATGGTTAAAGTCCCACAAAGAGACTCACGGTGACCTGCTCCCTACTCCCAGGGCAAACTTGGCCTCATGAATGGGATGCCAAAGCTCAGGTGTCTCATACACCTGGCAGCAGGTAATGATTGTTTTGGGGTCACATGAACTCTGAGGGGACTCTGCTCCCGGGCAGGTCTGAGCTTTCAGACCCATCAGGATGGCCCGATTCCCCAAGAAGCAGCATCTTTCTGATGCAAACAGACCTCCAGCGCCGAGGAGGAGCAGAGCTGAGAGTGTGCTGTTGCCATAGCAGGGGCAGGGGAATCTATGGAAACCCCTGAAAGGGTATTGCTCTATGCAGTTGCAAAACAGCATAGCCAAAGACAGTACCAGGGCACTTACAAGGCGTGCTATGAAGCTAGGATAATTTCAATCCATTTAGCAAAGTGCTTCCAGTCCTCGTTTCAGAGCAGGTAAAAGGAAAAAACAGTAAATATTGAACAAACAAAGTTAATCTGTATCCACAGCACTTTACCCAAGAAAAAGCTAAAACCGTCTGACTGTTGCCCGCTCTTGCTTTCTTTTCCTCTCAGGCAGAATGCCTTTTTTTTTTTTTTCCCCTTTTTTTTTTTCCTTTTTTTTGTTTAAAAGACTGCTCCTGTGTGATGGTTAGTTGCTCTCATTCCCCTCCATATACAGACTCACTAACCATAAGGCACAGGTGAAAATCATGGGGTAGTCAATACCCTATGGCAATGGCACACATTTTGGTAACATGATATATATCTGTAAGCAATCACACACTTTCCTCTTCAGTTAGGGTGGAAAAGTGCCTTTGAAAATTGCTTACTCTCCCACTAAAATATACAGGATTTGTACTCGAAGGGACAAAGCAGAAGTCCAATGAATCACTGAAATCAGGAAAAAACAAGTAAGGTTCTTTGAATTTGTCCTTTCACAAACAGAGATTCAGGACTCAGTTCTTAAAATTTTGCTTGGTATTGCATTATGCTGTGTTCTTGGTTACAGTAGTTTAAATATCAATGGGTGTAGCTAAATTTATTCTTGAAATTTGCAATCAGGGTGACCAGGGATGAATTTTGCTTTCAAGGCTAATACATTTATCAATCTGGTTTTGTCTTCACTTACATCATCATCGTAGTAAAAAATATTATAAAATGCCTGACCAGAAATGTTCTGTTGAATACATCATGAAGGGTCTCCAATTGCTTGCAAAGATTGCAAATCCTTTGTTTTCCAAAGAAAATGCTCATTGCTCATTTTCCATTGAACTCAGGCAATTTGGGACAAGTTCATCTTTCATGTTCTCTTTTCTGGGGAAATCCTCACTGGATATAAATAGCTACAGCACTCAAATGACTTCCAGTAGTCTTAGTGAAGGTATTACTCTGGTATAGAAACTTAACTGGTTATGCAAGTTTTGTTGAGACGATTTCAAGCTGCCTGCTGCTGTGCCTGCTAGAGACACTTCTTATCCGTTGCTAGCTACAAGGACGTTTGAGATTGTGGAAGAATTATGGTGTTTCAAGGCCAACAGGGGTCATTTTGATCTCTGGCTCTGGATTCTTGCATTTTAATCTTCTTAAGCCCAGGGTCCAGGTAGGCTAGCCTGTTGAAAGCAGGACACTGTGGTTGAGAGTGTGTGGAGAAGTGATTGCCTAGCATCAGCTAACCTCAGCTAGATCAGCTCAGAGTCTCCAGTATATTTGCAGAGCAAGTCTTGAACTTGACCTTCTTAACCAAGTAGGAAGGTGCTTTAAAAGTGCTCTACCACCACGTTTGTTCCAGCGTATAGCACAGCTCTGTACATTTCACAGAGGGCAGCCTCTTATTTTTTGGGTGGGTCTTTTTTGCTTTGTCCCAGAACCAAGTATGACCGGAGGCAGCAGAAGACCTATCTTTGTCCACAATGAAGGTGCAAGAGCTATAACCTCCTCCTGAGGCAGCTCACAGGAACTCAAGCAAGATATAGAAGGGTGGCTGGGTGTTAGGTGAGCATTAGGTGAGCCCTATAGAGATCTAATAGGGTGAGTAAGCTCTGAGAAGAAGGCCTGAAGAGGAGGGATGCCATTCCTTCAACCCAGGCAGAGGTAAGGAGAAAAGCCCCTGGGAGCTGCAGTCCAGGTTGGATAGAGGCTTTGTTCTGATGTTGTACCTAGGTTTACATTTGCAGAGTACCACCTGTGCTATGTTTCTGTTTGAAGTATACAAGCGCTCAGAGTAGACTATGGGCGTCTGAAGCACCCCTTCTGGAAGAGCCACTCTCAGTAAAGGGAAACAGGCAGCAAATATCACCGATGGCAGTGTGTTTGAAATAAGCACAATCCTTTGCTGTTCCGCACAGCTAATAAAAGAAACTTTCAAGGACATGTTGACCATTGCATAGCCCTACCCAAATCAGGTCAGGTCATACATACCTCTTACTACAATAGCCTTGTCTATATTGCTCTTACATAGCATTGGCACGAGCAGAGGAAAGCTTTGAATGGGAATCAAGTACATCTACAGTACTCTAATGAACAATTGTCTGCCCTAGAGCCTGAATGGAGGAAACACCCCTGACTCCATTTGAAAGTCAATGGGACCTTGGCTCTTAGCTCACCTATAGGTGAGATGGTCACTAGTGGAAGTTTGTACCTGAGTATCATATAACCGGAGAAACTACTATGCTGTCAGTAAGCCTGTTATTCTGGACAATCAGTGTCTCCAGACAAACTTTAACGAAAGGTATTTAATAATTATCAGAAAGTAGAATGGAAGCTGCACTAAGGCCAAGTATACAGAGCTCCATTTTCTATCAACTTGAATATTGTGCAGTTACTTAGATCAATAAATAGAAAATGTAAAACATGCTTTTTGCAAATGTTGCTGAATTCAAAGAAAACCTCTACATCTATTTCACATTTGTGTGTGAAACACATTACAAGATACCAGACACAATCTCAAAATTTTGTGAATGCTATTCAGTATTTCATGTGATCTAGAGGGACTGCAGGGGCAGCTCACCCTTTCAAGAACATCCAGACCCTTGAGTAGCATTGAGCTAGGAAATTACCTTTCTCTTTTGTAGGGATGAATTTCTCAAGCTGGTAAAAAATGAAGATGCTATCCCAGACTGTAGGGAATTTGGGAAAACTCTCTCTTTTCCCTCCCCATTTCTCCAGAGGAAAGAAGATTTGAAAATTGCACTTGGAAGACATTCAATCAAGCAGACGTCAGCTGTGCTCACATACCATTTGGATCAGGTTTTTAGAACCATGCCAAAATGTACCTTATGCAAAATTAGTAAAAACAATAACACCAGAGCAGAGGAATAACACAGAAAACCATACAGACACGTAAGGCACAACCAGCCATTAGGTGAAAGGCCAACATCATTTAGCAACTCACAAGTTCATAAATGGTAGATTTACAGAAATTTAATCCCCTTCTACTCATCAGGGGATTTCACTACAGACCAGAAATAGCTAACTGGGAATAGGAGCAATGTATTTAAAAAAATGAAACACACTTCAGAAAACTCCTTTGAATCCTTCAAAAAGTAAAAGTACTAATTAAAAAAAGATGTTTCTCTAAGAAACAGCCACAGGTTTACAGGGTGGGAATTGGCTAACTTATTAGAGTCTGTTCTGTGTGTCTGGCCACTGGTTGGCAAATGCAGACCTTTACACTATAAAAACTGTTTCAGTAACACTTTGAAATACTTGCCCAATCATGCTTAGTTCACTTGGGATTCATTATAATACCATTAGATGGGATTATATCATTTGGTTTAATGTCAATTGCATTTCCATATTGTGTCCAGTGGTTTTATGATGTGGACAAATATTCCACCAAGGGCTAGGCTGAAGCCATCATATTTAAATTCTTTTCCTGAGTCACAGTTGGCAGAAATCCTCATCTCAAGACATCCAGGCTGCAAAACCCTCCTTGGAAGCAAAGGGGAGACCAAACACAGTTTTACACTATTCAGAGGATTGCTCCAATGGAACTTTGTGTTCTAGAGTTTGCTGAACCCACCTAAGCGCTTGAGTCAAATACAAAATGCATTGCCTACCTCTCCCTTTATCTTGACTAGAAAGACCACAGTGAACTATAGATTTGAGATCTTCTGATTCATAGTGGCTGACCAGAGTAGGAGCATGAGCACCAAGACAGATGCCTTAGCCTCCTCACACTGAAAGAGTAACACCGACGGACATCTAAACTACCTGGAAAGTTGGTAATGAGCTGAAGCCCTCAGACTCGAATGTCTGATCACATCTGCTTTCATATCCAGAACATTAAATGCTTCCAACAGTAATAAGGCTCTAGAGAAATGAAATCATCATCAGTGGCAACAAGAAGGATGTCAGACTTCTTGCTGCAAAAAATTAAAATCCTTTTGTATTATGGTCCTCATCACTGTTTCAGGACAATAAGTAAATAACCCCTTTTCTGATAAGGGGAACAAGTCAAGCTCAGATGTGTTGGATTGCATAATGCATTTTCAACAAGAGTTTTGTTGCTGTCACCTCTAATACTGTCCTGGTTTTGGCGGGGATAGAGTTAATTTCCTTCCTAGTAGCAGGAATTAAATATATGTGCTAATGGCCTAGGTAACAGGAATGCAGGTTTCTCTGTATGGAAAAAAGTGTTGCTTTCTAACAAACTGACAGTCGTGCTAGAGAAGGAGGTGGATTCTGCTGTCTAAAGCTTCCTGGAAGTATTTTAAAGAAAGCACATGGCAAAGCACAGAAAACATCTAAGGAAATAAAAAAAAGAGCTTCATATTAATAATAATAAACTTAAAAATAATGTGTAATGGGACTATACAAAGAATCACCTCTAAAATACATGTGGTGAAAGATCTGTTTTATTTTCCTACAAAATACTGCATGTTGATGAAACATTTGTTCCTGATCATAAAATAATATCCATCATTAGGAAGTTAGGTGTTAAAAAAGAATTAGATCTGATCCAGAGTTGGTTTGCTTATAAAAATGAGCATGATGCTCTGATTACAGTGTGTGTGCCTGTGTGTCTTTTGGGAACCCTCTGCTCCTTATTTCTTATAGCCCTCACCTGGGTGCAGCATGTGAGCAGGGAGCCTGAGGTTCCTGATATACCTCCCATCCCAGGGCGACAGTGGAAGGAAGCGATCCCCTGCGGTGGAACCGTTCCCTCTTTCCCCTATAGAAAAGCAGAACAAGGCAAGAATGTGGTGGAGTCTTTTCGCAAACCTTGGAGAAATGTGATGTCTTCAAGGCCTCTTCACCTCTATCAAATTTGATCGAACACAGCTACCGGCTCAAAAGCAGAGAGAATAAAGTATAATACTTGGCCACAAGCACTCAGTCTCTTGCAGCCCCCATTGTTTCCAGAAAGACATAAACTGAATTTCCACAAGACACAGACCAGGTGGGAGGAAGGTGTTTGGAACGGTTATACCTCTCTTGGACGTGCAATGAGCTTTGCAGATAGTCCTCTGCCCATGTTGTCCCTGGTGTTAACCAGACAGTCCAAGCAAGCTGTGAAGAGGGTTTCTGTCAGCTGGAACCTGGCTTATGGTGGAGAGTCTCAGTGTGTCTGTAGAGAGGCTTAAGCCTCTTTCTAGGCACCAACCAACATTTGGCCTGGGGAGAACAAATGAATCACATCTGCGCAGCTCCTTGGCAAACAAAAGCCCTGTAAAACTCTGCTTTCTTTTAGTTAGGATTTTCTCACAGGGAAGATATATTTTCATGGGAATTTACAATTTTTTGCCCTCGGGAGAAACTTCACCGTTTCCCTTAATCAAAAGCGGTGTCATTTTTACCACTAACATCTCACTTCTTTCCATCTGGCCAAAAACACTCCAGTGAGACATGGGCTTGGAAGAACTTGCAAGCCTTGGAGGGCTAGATCCAGCGGACCAGGCTGACTCAGTTCCTTTATGGCTCTAGGCAGTGGGCTTGCCTACAAACGCATATCCCTGTGTGGATGTAACGCTGGCATGTGCAGTTCCTGGCAGATGCAGAGCAGAAGCCAAGAGACAGAGTAGATCTAAACCGCACTCTCTCCTGGAATAGTTAAGCAGGACTGAAGTGCAGACTTCAATGGTGCTTGAGCAGTGGTGAGGACAGGTCTGGTTTTGGCAGGCGCAAAGCCATATGCTGTCCTGTGACCTAACTACTGGAAGTGATGGATTTGCTGGGGAAAGACCTCGACTGACCATGTGGGCAGCGTGGAAGAGCCACGCACGCTGTCCGTGCAGCACTTCCCGGCACTGCTGGGCAGCTGTGCATCAAGTTAGCACCAGATCGCAATGAGATGGTCCATTTTATTTTGGACTTTGGTCCTCCCAAAGTCAAATCTCCAGATCTCAAGCACACATGCCCATGATGACACAGGCTGTGTAACCTTGTATAACCTCATGTATAACCGCATGGGGAAGCACTTCTTGGGTCTATTTAAGATGTATTTTGCCTGTAGGTCTGGTGATCATGGGAAGCTACAGAGAACTCTGAAGAAGAGCTAGTTGAAATTTACCATTAGATATATTTTTCCATCATTAAAATGGAAGGAAACCTCAAGGAAAAATGTCAGGTTTTTAATTACTTCCAAAGAAATAAAACCCTGGTAATTGAAAGCGTTCAGTTTGCAGTAGCCAACAAGGAAAACATTTCTCTAACAACTGAAAAGTGGAAGTCTGCAGTCTGTCATGCAGATATTTCCTGCAATGTTCAACTGGATAGCTTCTTCAGTCGCTGAAAACTGGAAAAAAAATCAATGAATTTTTCTTCTTGCAATAAAAAATATTTTTAGTTTGTGCACACTCAACAGTTTTGCAGTGGGGGAATATTTTCTTGACCCCTTCTGAGTCCAGCACTACAGCAGCAAAATACAGGCTTTCGATTTCCCTCTGTGGTGTTTTGCTTATGCTCCTCTCCCTTCCCATTAGGATTTCAACTGCAATTCCCAATTCTGAACTCACGTAGGACGGACCTGGCATACCAGCAAGCATGCCAGTGAGAGGGTTATTATTGGAAATGAGATCTTGTTGTGCTCTTATGTGTGCTACCCCGTGCAAGCATGAGAAGTTTGCATAAGGCACCTTTATGTGAGGGATAAGGTACAGCTCCCTCACAGGAGGTTTGCTAGGTGAGGCTGTTTTGTAACACCCAGCCTTGCAACACTGGTGTCAGCATCTGCTGCCCTCTGCCACAGAGCGGAGGTGGTGGCTGAGGGCAAGAAATGCAGGGCAAGAAGTGCTTAGCCTGCTTGCTCTCATAATCTGAGAGAACCTGGTAGTCCTTCAAAGCCAAAAATTACCAAATGGAGAGACTGAGCCCACGAGCCTACCAATCTGAAGTGACAGGAAAGGAGACAAGAAAACAAGACTGGATGACTTAGAGCCTATTTAATTTATACAGCCCCTCATGTTTTCTAGCCCCATTCAAGTTCTTCAAGAAAGTTCCTTTTCTTTGGTTAGAAAATATCCAGGAGATGGCTGATGGTTCCTGGTTCAGAGGGCTTCTGAGATGCAGAGCCATAAATTCCAGCAGGTTGTGTGAGAGATCATCATCTTTTTTGTTTGTTTACGTGTTTTTTTTTCCCCGAGGATAAAAACCAGTAATAATTAATGCTTTCGTTTAACATGTTCCTTCCGAAGAGCAAACCTAGGTTTCTTCCACTGCTTTCCCTTCCTTGTGTTGTTTCTGAGAAGAAGTGCTGAATGAAAACAGAAAGCTGCATTTTCCAAAACCACATTCAGTGTGTCTGTACACATTTCTGCTTGGTTTAAAAATATCTCTACGCTTCTAGACATGTTCAGCTCCTGCCTTTTTGAGAAAAGATCTCCAGTTGAGTGTTGGCCCACAAAAAGGTGAGCTGGACGGCAATGCACACGAGTGGACGTGTGAAACAGCTGAGCTGAAAAGGAGGAGGAATACATGCTGATGGGCAGAGAGATATCTGCATGCTGGTGCTGACATCGTTGCATTTAAAAGCAAAGGAATGGGTGAACACAGAGTAGGTGGCATATTTAATGTAGGGACGATGTGTTTTAGTTTCTCTTTCAGCAGTTTCTTGAGGAGGCAGAACTTCCACAACATGGAGCTGAGGGCCAAGAATGTCAGAGTTTAATTTGGTCTCTGATACTCAATCAGTGCATGCCCTCAGGCAAGTGACTCATCTTTCCTCTATCTAAACGTCTACATCAGTGAAACAGAGGCGCAAGTACTTTCCACAAGAGTGTCAGTGAGTTTAGCGTAATTCATTAATGTCTGCTTGCAGCCTTTAAATCCTGCAGCAGAATATCCACTGCAGGCACTGGTGGTTAATGCACTCGAGGGGTGATGGGCGGGAGAAACCGAAGCCCAGCACCCCCATTTTGTGCTCTGTGACTGACAGCTCGCAATACGGTCATAGGCAGACGGCTGGCGGGTAGGAGCGGTGCCAAGTACGGGTCCCCATCAGCGTGATTAGAGGATATTCCCACTGGATAAGACTGTGACTGGGAGAGTGCCAATGTCCCACTGAGAAACAAACAACCAGTGTATCAGCCCTGATCACTGCATTCAGCTAATGAAAATGTATGTAATTGATATTTTATAACTATATGGAGAAAGGTTTTTTTTTTAGGGCTTTAATGGTATCGATTGACGGAAGAAAGCCAGATAGATGTCTCTAAGCTGCAGGCTATAGGGCTAAAGTGCCTTTGAGTCAGGAAGTGTATACTTGTTTAAAATTCACTTCAAATTTTCACATCATTTACAGCTTTTAATGGCATTTTTGGACCCTGACAATTAATCATCTAGCCACTCATGTAGTCAACTGATTGTCTCATTTCTGATCAATTATTGTTGTCAACGCCTTTCCCCTATATTCTGCATACTGACTCGTACCAGGGTCTGAAAGAGAATAATTGCCATGAGGCCCTGGGATATGCTTCGGGATGCTCTCCTTGCAGGTGGTCTCTGATAGAGAACTTTGGTCCTCGTTCTTTTCTGAGGTTCATCGCTGTTCATTTCATGTGAAGCTGCTTGGAGTGGTCCAGTGGAGGCAATCCTGCTGCTTTAAAATATATGCAGATATTGTTGCTTACTATTTCCATGAGCCCTTTAAGGCAAAGATTGTCTTTTGCTTTGTGCTAGTACAGCCCCTTGAAAAGAAAGTCAGGGTCTTGATCATTACTTAGGCTTCTTATGGTGCCAAAACACATTAAGTCATTTGGGTTCTGTTCATATCCAGCCGTGATTACATGTGCTGTTTTTTTGGCCATGGCATCACGCTGGGCAAAGCAACATGTAGAAATAAGTGTTAATTTTTTGCTATAAAATAGGAAGATTAAAGAGCAGGGGATCTGCAGCAATAGGCTCCAATTGCAGAGGAAAAAGAAGAACCTGGGCTCCCCATGCAGGCGACTCTAACATGAAACCCAGATGTTGATGAGATTGAGTGAAAAGGAGGCAAGTAAAATGAGCTTGCTGCAGCAAAGGCATGGGTTGGAAAGCTAGTCAGAAGGTTACTTCAGACAAAGGATTTCTGTTGACTTTAATGGGATTTGGATAGCCTGACAGTGCTGGCTTAGGTTTAAGTACCCAGATTGGGTCTGGTCATTGTAAATAGGTTTCTCTTTCTGTTGTCAGATGGGAAAGTGGACCCAGCAGTAGACACGGGCGGTCCAGTTTGCAGTCTACGCAGCGCATGAAGCTGTGAGTTCGTTTGTGTTCTTTTTTTCTTTTTTCTTGAGGATTTTATTTGTTGCTCATCTTGAGATATTTAAAAAGTTATCTCGACATTCTTCCCTTTTTCTCTTTTTCACTCTCACTCATTGGAGCAAAACATGAAAGATTCACATGCAAAGCATTAAACCAAAAGAAGAAAATAAAAAGAGTAAAAGACAACAAGTTAAAAGAAGAGAAGTTGACATTTCCTGATCTACCTCTCCATGCACCCACGCACAGAGGAGTGTCTTGCACATACACATTGAAGGGACCTAACTATGAACGCAATGTGAGATTTCATTTTCAATTCTTACAAAATGAAATGGTTACATTCAGAGAGAAAAGGAACGGGCTGGATGGGAGGGGAAAGTGCAGAGTCATTCTTTCCCTTCTTGTGGTCAATGTGTCATACCTTGGTTGTAGCTGTGCTTGGGACACTTTGCTGCAGAAAAAAAATGAAGAAAATCTGATTTGTTTGAGTACTGTTGGTAAAATTGTACTGTCACTGCATGCAAGACTGTCATGTAGATACCAGGTCTTAGAGGGTTGCCCCTAAAAACATAACTGTTAAAGTGTTACTGTTGTCTTCTCTCCCACCACTTCTGTTTCTAGTTCTTCTAATTTTTATTCTACTTACTTCATTTGTAAAAGCTGGCTTAGACAATTCAACATTACAAAACAGCATTTATGGAGATTGAACGTTGTGGTAATTAATCATCTTTGGGTGAAATTCTAGCCCAATGAAGTCAGTGGCAAAACTCCCGCAGCTTCAAGGTTTCAGCTCATGGCATCTTAGTGCCATGAATTATTTGTACTCTGGATGTCTTTTGAAGCTTTGAGTACATTAAGGAAAAACATTGGGTTTGTGTGTTTGGTCATTAGGAAGGAATAAACAATGGCTGCAAGTTTAAAAAGTTATAGAGAGTTACAGGGTTTGGTATTTCTTTTGTCCCTGCAGATCTCAAGCCCAAATCAATTTTTTTTAAAGTTTTTGTGACTGCCCTGCAAACAGTTGGGGATCTAGCAATTGAGCCATGCTCTTTCTGGCTAGCGGTAGTCACAATTTAGCTCATGAGTGTGATAATGATGCATGAGACAGAAACCAGAGTTCTCCTAAGTTTCATTGGTTTTGCAGGACTAGCTATAAAAAAGCTTTCCTATATTTATGGAGTCTTAGTTGCAGCTCACTGAAATCAGTAGAAAGCTTCCCTGTTGATGTCAATGAGTTTTTGGCTCAGATCCACAAAAATCTGATTCTCCTATTTGAACTGGTATGATTCCATTATGCAATATTTAAGTGTTTGTAACACTAGATCAGAATACACCATAGATAAATTGCAAACATGCTTATTTAATCCATGTAATAGAAGAGGATTAATCCATTTTTCCCCCAAATACTTTACTGAAGCAAAACTTAAGGGATTCCTTAAACCCCCAGGACCTGCAGTAACTGGGACTGCTTACAGTAATCGCTCTCTGGCCTTAGAAAGACAGCCTCGAATATTATTTATAAGCACTTAATTTTTTCCCTCCATACATTCTTCTTGAGTTTGTTGCACTGCCAGATACAGACAGAAAGCGAATAATCTTTGGGGAAGCTGCAGATGTCTTGTTCAGACTCTGAAAAATCTTGGTCATTCTGTTTAGCAACAGCAACTTTCTCAGCAATCAGGTTTGGGTTTTTTGTTGCCTAAGTAGTCAAGATGGGACCATAGGTGATGATAATACTGACAATTAACAAGCAGCAACATTGCTAAATACTATTGTGACCAGTGTAATGCCAAAGTTAACACCTGCAGTACCTCTGCATTTCTCCCAATGGTTAAGAAGGGGTTTGCCAGTCTTTAGCAGACAGGAGGAGGAAAGCAACCGGGAGGACTTGTATGATTTGCCCATGACACACAAGTCAGTAGCAAAAGTCATAAAAACCTCTAGCAACAGATATTTTTTTCTCTTTTCTCAGACAACTACAGATTTTCTAATGAGAAATTTTCCCTCTCATATCAGTGACAATGTTGATTTTCCAGAGTTCAAGGGGAAACTCCAACTTGCCTCTGGGCATGCAATAAATCATCTAATATCACTCTTAAGAACTGATCACCCGTGATTGCATCACTGGCTTGGAGAAAGGAACAGTTGATATGAGGCAAACGTACTCCTCCAATATCTTGTATAACTTTTTGTATTCATTAAGATGCTTCAGATACAGAACAACCCTCTCTTCAATAGTTATCTTTTCATCTGCCCTGACCTGGGAACTGCGAACACTTTGAGAAGTTAATTGAAAGCTTGTTTTATTTCATTTTAGCTTTCGGGTCTAAAACTTCGCTTTTGGTAATGGTACTGAGAACACTTTTGTCCTGTCTGCAATAGCTCAGAAACCTTTTCCAGCAACAGTGGGGAATTTGTTATTGATCACCATTGTCTTATTCCAGGAATTCTCCACTGAGACGATTTTTCTTATTGAATGACAACAGGAACCCCCAACCCAGGAAGGGGATTATTTCTCTCACGTTTCTATCACCAGAAGGGTCCCTCAGTCACAACATGCTCTACACAGGATTCCCATACTGTCTGTCCTAGATGAGATGGATTTTTTTGTGTTTTTTATTCCGTCCTTCCTCACCCAAGTACGCTACCTGCCAAGAGGGGCTCAGGTCTGAGCAAGGATTGCAGAGACCTGCACTCAGACCCTTAGCTGTTTGAGTTTCTTACGTAGCTTTTGGGAAATATTTGTGCCTGAACTGAGATCTCTGCAAATTGGCAAAACCAGTGATATTCTTTTGTTATTAATATGGTCCATAAATTTTTTGGAGCAGGGGCTGTTTCTAATAAGATTTATATATAGTACTTTGTACAGTAGTGTCCATATCTGCTGGCAGAAGAAAAGATTTAGCAGGGGCTTATTAATTAAAAAAAAAAAAGAAAAAAAATTGCAAATTGACATTATTTTGAGTAAAGCTTGAAAAGCTACAAGGTGAGTAACATGGAGGATTGAAACATGAAGAAAGTGGTAGAATATATGCAGAGATGCATAATTAAGTGTCTATTTTTGATCATTTCTAAAGGTGGGAATTCATGAAGGAACTGGTAAATACTGATTTCTCAGTAGTTCCATGTTAACACTTCCTTGCAATACAATGTACTTAACTAGCTCCATACCATTCCCTTATTAGCACAGACCTCTACTTCACAACAGCTGTTCCTGTAACATTTTTGTTTCAAAGGACAAAGTAGGAAAAGCAACAAAACATTTAGGAGCTGAGACAGCAGAGCATAAAAACATCTTATTTTCAAAGAAGAGATGAATCCCAATACTTTGCATGGGGTGAAAGATGGAGCGTTTTGAGACTAGCCTTGATTTGCTGGTGATACTGGTGATAATAAAGTTATTTAAAAATGTTTACCACTGTATCCAGCATCAGCTGTGACATCATACTCTTAAGTTCAAAATTCAGGGGTTAAATTGCCCCTGAAATCAGGAGACGTGTTCAAAAAGTTCAGAAACAACCAAAAATAATCACATAGAAATGAGGAAACACCAATACGTTTTGGTGCTGCACCTTGTATCTGTTTTACAGATTTTGATCCTTTCATGTTACATTCTTGAATTCTTCTCCACAAGCCCAAGGGTGACACACACTCAGTTATTTCTGGGGTCTTTGCAAAAATCAGTGGGGTCCCAGTAATAGAGCTCAGAGAAATGTGCTGCGCATAGTAACACCTAGCGACACCTTAGATCCACTCTCCACAGCAATACTGGGAGCTTCAGAGAGCCTTCACCCTCAGTGCTCTGCCTCTTACCTGGTTCTTGTCTAAGGATTTAAAGCTACGGTATTTCATGCAAATGCTTTATTCATTTCAGTCCAGAAAACATTGAGATCTTATATATTTTTTTAATCCTTAATTAATCCAAATCTCTACATGTCTTATAATAATGAAAGACTAAAAATAACGACCTACACACGCTCACCCTGCCCCAGGCACTTTTTTTTTAATCTTTTTTTTCAAGGGGGTTAATTTTAGACTTGGCATCTTTGCCCCATGAACTTCCCACATGTGGTTAAAGCTACAAGCCAGGTCCTGCCACCAGCCATATTTACCAGAAACAGCAGCAGATATTTCCAGCAGAACAGTAAAGGGGCTGCAGTTCCTGTTGTTCTGCCAGTATATTTCATCTAAAAATATTATTCATCTTGCCAACCACTTTAATGCAATTGGGGAATGGCAGAGCTGGGAAGTCAGAAGAAAAGCTCTTTGTTAAAAAATTTCAGCTCAGAAATGACTCTATTTTCTCCTATATTATCTGCTGCTCTTTTTTTTTTTTCTTTCTGTATGTCCTTCTTCGCTGTTTACCCTATCTGCTTCTCAGACTTTTCCCAGTTGTGTTAATTATCATTCACTAAAATACTGATCATTTAAGATGCCCGTGCTTTGCTTTTAAACACAACTTTTTAAAACCCTGCACAAAGGGAGATGATGTAAAAATTTATCCAGCTGAAGGATCAAAATCCTTCCTGATGTAACTACCTGGATTTACATCATGGGAGTAACCTGGAAATAGTTACGGGGAGCATGGCACACAGGCTGGGCTTTGCTGAGCCAACCACAGCCCTAATCTTTGCCTTTCCCTCATTTCGTTGACTCTGCCATTTCTTTTCTTTGTAGTTTTCTGTTGCTGAAGCAGAAGCTGGAAGATGATCAGAGAAGAAAGCAGAGACACTGAGGTCAAGTGTCCTTGAAGTCTGTTTGTGACTAATACATTAATGAGCTTATTTGGGAAAAATCCAAAACCAACTCGTTCTGCACCTGAGCATGATCATACTAGAGCAGAGAACTCGTGGCATTCAAACCAGCCCATTCCTAGCAGCAGGGAAGAAAAAAAAACCCAACACTTGTAGGGTTTTTTTAATAAATAATAATAAAAAAAGAAGTTTGACTTCACTTTGATGACCTGACAGCTTCTTATTTACAACAGCAGTAACCCTTTGTGAGAGCTGCTGTGCGCCAGGCTGGATCCAGCCCGCGGCTGACTCAGGCACCGTGTCTGCTGTGACCTTGCCGGGAAGGGAGGGGAGGGTGGCGGTGAGCCGGGATTGATCCCGTGCACCTGCACGGGTGCAGGCTCCCAGCCTCCCCGCAGCCCGCTGCAAGGGGGGGCCTTCAGAGGACGGTCACAGGGGTGCTCTTGGCTTTCAGGTTAGCTCACCATGCTCGGTTTGTCCTAGGTGAGTGCCTCGGTGAAGCTTTGTGGTACTTTGAGAGTAGAAATAAACCTGACCTGCCGCCTTGTATTTGCTCTTTTACAAAGGTATGTGAAGAAACATACAAATAAAGAAAAAGCAGAAGAGGCTAGATAATAAAGCAAATTGTGGTTCAAACCAGTCAGAGCCAGAGGAAAACTTCTATCAGGTGAGTTTTAACCTTGCACACATTTTCATTTATAATTATTATTTATGACTGTTACTACCATTAATTTATTTAGTGAGCTGAGTGTACACGCTATTCTGACAAGAGTCAGTGAAATAAACAGTCTCTTCCCCCTCCAAATCCAATAGTCTAAAAGTGGCAGGATACTAACTAGATCTAGCACAAGCTGATAAAATCATTACAGCCTGAACATGGTGTAGTACAGAGGAGACTTTTAAGAAGATTTCCAAAGGAAGAAGCTGAAGGATGCTGACATATATTAATAGGAAAGCTGCTGTGGGCATATGAACACGCTGAACGTGTGCAGTCTGGAGCGAGCAGGGGAGACGAGGCAGGGGTGGGCAGGGTTGAGGACAGGCATCGGGAGGAGAAGAGCTGGTCCCGGCCTCACTGGTGAGTCGGGGCAATGCCCCAGCCTTGCAGGCTCATGCTCAGAGCCAAGGAGGTGGTTTCACTGGCAATCCAGTGTGGTGGATCCAGCCTGCTCACAAAGACTGCCATGCAAGAGAGGCATCGTCTCTGAAGAAGGTGCAATTTGGCCTCTCATCCTTTGGCAGGGAAGAAAGGAGAGAGGACCTAAAAATGAGGAGGAAGAGGAGGAAATTGCTGATGGGCAATCAACAGCATCAGTAATGCTGAGTTGCAAGATGAGCCACTTGCTTGCCATCACTGCGGTGGCATATGAGGAGTGCAGCGAGAAGGTCGCTCAGGTCCCCACCTTGCACTGGCAAATCAGGTTGAGAGCTGTCCTTGAGACTGCAGGCAGCACTTACCTCCACCATGCTCTCTTATTTGCCATGCTATCCAAATTGATTCAGCTACCCTTGTATTCCAACCCTCCCACTCCCCTGCCTGTTGTCTTTGGCAATTCTCAAAGGAAAACCCTCCACTTTGCTTTGAGTCAAGGGCTGTACTGTCTTGGCCAACTAGCAGCTATAAATGTACACATTGGGGTGATCATTTCCTCCTTACATTCTTTTCTAACAGCCTTTTATCCAATGGAGAAACAATATTGGGTCAGACTGTGCAATAGCCAACCATAAACCCAATCAAAACAAAAATCGCAAGGACAAAACATCTCTGTACTGCGCTTTGGTCCATCCCTCAGAGCGGGGTGAGCTTGTAAAAACCTGAGCTGTGATAAGGGAGGTCTTATCTTCAACATGTATCTCGCTCCATGGAGTCTGTCTCTGAGCCTTTGTGCTCTGCAAGAGCAGTGTAAGGCAGGAGAGCTGGAGCTTGCAGCTATTAAAAATTAGGCATAAAATGTTGAATATGAAGAAAAAACTGTGAGTATACCAGTGTTACAAATGATGAAGTATTTCCTTTCCAGCTTTTGAAAGCATCCATTTGGATTTGGGAAAAAGAAGAAAAGACTCTGTGTGTGTGTGTGCATGTGTGTGTGTGATGGTGCTGGGGTCAGGAGAGCAGTGGAGAGAGATGAATTCCCTGACCCTCTTCTGTGGAATCTTAATAACGTGTTAAGTTATTGTGCAGCGGAGGAATGCAATTAGCACAGCAGCCAAATCCTCCTCCAGCAGGTCATTACTGCATTAGTAAATGGAGGCTGTTAAGGCACACAGCATCCCTAAACATACCAGAGGGTCTGCTGGCCCAACAGGACCCAGGATTGATGAGAAAACTCCCACTGCTCTCTCGCCTTCTCCATCCACTTTTCATTATTGCTTTTCTGATCAAACATGCGACCACATCCTTCCCCATCCTCCCCCGTACCCTGTTCCTGAGACACACTCTTAGGAGGCCCCTCTGGAAAATCAAATCACAACCCACCAAGAGGTGTCTGTGATATATGCAAAAGCAACCTCCAGCTGTGAAGAACTTGGCACAGCCCGCGGGAAGCTTCCTCCGCCAAGTGGAGTAGGCAGAGCTGAGACTTGGAGGTCGGCTCTCTGGTGAGGTGTGGAAGCAGAGCAAGGCTGCTGTGTACCAATTTCAGACAGGGGAGAGAGAAGCCCACCCCAGCCCTGGGTGCTAACCCGGTCAATGTTTTGTCCTGCTGTATTATAGAGAAATGTCTATCGTATCTTGAGGTGCAGGTTACCAGCACTCTGCTTCTCAGGCTCAGTGGAAAGCGAGGAAGAGGTTTCTCCACTGAAGTTGCTGGACATAAATTAATCCTGTGGTTTCCTAGGTCTGACAAATGTCATCATGCTTTGTATTGCTCCTGCAGTCTCCTGAATTAGCCTAAGCAGTTCCAGAGAAGCCTGGTGAACCCTGCGGATTGTATAACAAATGGCATTTGTTTTCACATGTTTTAAGTGATTCTGAATATTTTGGAACTGTTCTGATTAGAATTAATGCAAGTTGGCATCTTTTTCCCATGATAAAATCTAAGAGCCTGAGGTTAGGCATAAGGGTAATGAGAGAACCAGTGTCTTGTTCGTGGTAAAGACCTTCAGCACACCTAGGCCAGGACATTGCTGGCCCCTGGTAACTGATGATATGTTTTAAATCCATACACCATGTTTAGATACTGTAGCCCCTGAAACATTATACGAAGTGGGCTCTACAGATAATGACTGAATCTTTCTCCTCCAAAGTGTTGAATATTAAACTCATTCCAGCAAGCTTCAGGATGAGATGCCATTGGAGCCAACCATGTGAGCTTTTCAAGGAGATGGGGTGGGTGAAAGTCACTGCTAGTATTTCTCTATTTCATTGAGAAGAGCTGACTCTAACAGAGGTCTGATTCATTTGTTACGATACAACCCAATGCAATGCCTTCTTACAAGATAAATTAAAACACAAGGACAGAGTAAAAAAGCAGGCCTTCTAGATTATGGCATTCTTTACCCATCTATGTCTTCAGACAAACACAGGTATCACTAGTAATCACTGTCCATCCGAGACCATTGCAAAGCAAATGCTACAGATTTGTTATTGCCTGCGCCCAGCAAATGTGGATTGCTGCAGTAGCAAAGTGGTTTTGCTCCACATAGTTGAGAACCTGTGAATCAGAAACCATAGTACGTGCTTATAAATAAATAACTAGAACTATAGTTTTAGACATATAAAATAATGATTTTTTTTTCACCAGAGTACTGTTTCCAGCTTTTCAGCATTAGAGACCACGTTTATATTGCTATGCAAATTATTTCTCATACAGAGTTTACAAATTCTATGTTCATTATTAATAGCATTATGAGTTTTTCCCCTTCCTGTTTGGTGCTATCTATAGTGCTTGGGTAATACATAATTAACGTTAACTGCTTGTGCTCTGGCCCCTGTGCCAGTTTACGTTAGGATATTTTTCCATGTCTTTTGTCTCTGGCCGTTGGAAATTGGTGTTCAATGGGAGGGCAATAGCCAGATTACTTTGTGCTGCTCTTTCCAGGCCTTTCATCTGTCTGACTGATATGATGTTGGCGGATTAAATAACTAACCTCTCCTTTTGCAGACTTGGGTTCAAAAATAAGTTTAAACCTTGACAAGTTTGATAATTTCCCTTTGGGACAGGTCTTGTCTACAATCTATTGATAATACAGCCAGGGTGGTTAGGGGGGTGATTCTTCAGTGGTGTTTTCATACCACAACAGTCCTAGACAAATGTGAGTATACTGTCAGAAACTCCTCCAGAAGTGCCTTTAATGAAATGTATTTCTTCTGGGAAACTGTCATAAACCAGAATAGCAAAAATCATAGTATGTCTGCATGTCTGGACAAACAGTTCCTTTTAATGTAGACCCAGCCTTCCAGGCTGAGTGGATTATCTTATAATAGCCACTAGTTTAGATTAATTGGCAGTCCCAGTTTAAGTTGCTAGAGCAATAGGGCAGGGATGCATGTGTGGTTGTAGTGATAGCGATGGAGGGAAGTTTCAGGTGAGGACAGAAATGCTTTGATCGAGCTGTCTGTATTGGTGAACCTGCTCCCTGCTTGTCAGGCCAAGCTCTACCTCATTGCACAACGTGGGATTGCAACCTTTACCTGCTGAATGCACCTCCCAGAGGTGTAAACACCCAGTGCTCCAGAAAGAGCAAGAAGGTCTGCTGCTTAGTGAAGAATGTCAGCAGAAATGAAACACGGAGAGGGAAAACCCAGCGCTGGCAGTCTGTGAAAAGGAACCTCTCCCATCTTAAGCCCTGGGAAATTGCAGGTCTTGCCTCTGTGTTGGAGCAAGATGGTCAAAGAAACATTAAACTCTGGAACCAACTTTTCACTGATGTTTCCAAGGCAGCAGCTTCTCTTCCCTGTCAAACCACCAAGGTTACTAATAAAACTTCGGGCTGCTCGTATCCTGATGCCTGAAGTGCCATAGACTTGCGACAGGCTAATAGACCTAGATGGCATCATCTTCCCTTTGTGGTAAACCAGTTATTAAACAGGAGAAATTCAAGATGGAGCAACTGTGTGGTAATGGGAGATTTGAATATAGCAGCTTCAGATCAGTCTCACCTGACTCTGTGTGTGGAGGCATCAAGATGAATAACAAATGAAATAATAGTTATTTCATTTTGGAAATTTAATTTATTGGGACAAAATTCTACATGCTCTGTAGCCCTAAGGGAAGAGAGAATGGAGGAGTCCATATCCAGAACATGACCAGACCCTCTTTCTGCAAACTGAAGGGCTGTGGACACTTTATACCATGAATTCATGAGTGGAGACATTCAGTGTAAGGCACCGTGTAAGATGCTCATGAGCAAGGTTTGGTGTTCAATGAAGTAGCATAATCTAACATTTTATCTGTAAAATAGGATATTGAGTTTGGTTTGGTCGCAACTCAAAGGATTTTAAAAGGTCAAATCCCGTATCTGTCATTTGTTTCAGTGATATGCTTTTGCTTTTGTGCAATAATAGCTGACTGTTGTGCCATTTATGTGCCCCAGCAAGTGTTGCAAACATACTTTGCAGCTTCTCTTGCACTAGGAAAATGGGGTTTGGGGGATCTTGCCACTTTTTTCACCTGGAAAACAACAATAAAAGCATGTTTCCCCTCCTCTCAAGCCCCAAGTAGAAAAAACGAAATCATGAAAACATTCCCAGGTGCCGTTCAGAGGGCTAAAAGCCTGCTTTTTTGAACAACTGAATGTTAGGAAACCAAATAGATTAGAGGTTGTTTTATTTTAGATTACCATCTGTCTTTGTTCAAATCTCTGGGTTGACTTTGCAGGTATAAACTCAGATCTGGGTGATGCAAGAGAGACTCCTTCCCTTTGTTGGTGCCATCCCAGCCTCCTGCTACATGGGAATAAGCAGAGCCCTCACAGTTATCTGTGCCTTCTCTCCTTGTCTCTCTCTCTTACCATCCATGTCGTGTTTGCTCAATTTGCTACACAACAAGTATTTCCACTTCTTAACCTAAAGGGTCAAATGAGCTCATAATAAAATCTGTCTGTCTCCATGCATCACCACTAAGAGTGCCCATCAGGCCCAAATCAGAGTCTATTTTCTGTTGCTGAGCGATAGGTGATGGTGTATAAAGGAGACAGGGGTTAATCCACAGGGTTGAGAGAGTATCAGCCGCATGTTTTAACTAGTAAAGGGGAGCACCGATTGCTGGGAAGCCTGTGAGTCAGCGGGCAAATGTCTGTGTTTGTGTACGTAGGTGTGTGTGAGAGAACAAGAGAAGCATACCCAGCCATACACACTGCATTACTCAGGACCAGATTTATCGGGCTGCAAGTGGATGCAGCTCCCACTGAAATCAAGGAAAAATTATTCTGTCCTCCTGGCCAAGCGCACTTCTGTCGAGCGCGGCCTTGCCTTGTGCTGAGGATGCTTCTGGGCCTCTGTCAGGATGCATCATGGCAAAGCTTTACGGGGAATGGGACGTTTCTGTTTTTCAAAGGATAATTTTATATATGTAACATCTGATTCTATCACTTACAGCTGATCTTTGCCTGCTGGCCTCCCTGTGAGAACTTAAATTTTTCCCAAAATCCCTAAAATCTGGATTGGCAGAATGCCAAGAGTTTCATTTCATGACTATTTTTGCTTTTGTTTCTTGCCGGAATGAAATTGAGACCTTTTCAACATCTCCCTGAAAAAAGGACACATACTCTGATCAATCTATAACGCAGCAGCTTGACCGCTCCCAGGATATGCAGAAGGTGCAGGTTTAGGTACCTTTAATTAATTTCTTCTTTTTTCCTCCCATAGTATAACTACCCCAGGTGGAGCTTCTGGAAGTACAATTTTGCTTAACGACATGGTCACACATGCTAGTATCACTCCTATCGTAGCTTGGTCCCATCCAAACTTGTTCCACTTGCTTTTTTGCCCTGTCCATCAGGAAGCACAATACTACCCTGAACCAGACAGTTAGGGGATTTGCATGCCATCTCACTCATTTTAGGAAAGAATCTGGTTCCTTTGATGCACCCATTGAATTTTTAATCCTGGGGCCGATAGATCAAGCATGGCACAAAGAACAGCTCATACATATAACTGTAAAGGAAACGTAAATCTGTCTTGAATGTGCTTCTATGCTTCCTTCCTGACTGTGGTATTCAAACACTCCATAAATGTTATTGTGTCCTTCCAGCACACCTCTCAGTCAAGGCAGCTACTACTCTCATTTTAGAGGTAGGAACAATATTATGTCACTTCAGAGTCACCCAAGAGGCATTTCTTAGAATGGCGAACCGAACCTTGGCTTCCTCAGCTCCCACACTATTGTCCTTCCCCTCTGGAAATACAAGTGTATACATGTTTTTAAAAACGAGACACTGACAAAACACACAAGAAGCTCCTTTCCCAGTATGGATAAGCCATGGAACAGGCATCACTCTGCCCTGTAGACTGAGCGAGGAGCCTGAGTCTGTGGCAGATACGCACAGCCTATCTCTGAGATGGCAATTACCTGGGTGGCACCAGTGGGTACTGGAAGAGGCTGAGCCTGTGGGTGGGGTGTGGCATTCCTAGAACGTGCTGGCTGAATTGGGAAAACCAGCCATGCCCTGCGGCATAGGTGCTTATTGAAGCACTATATTTCAGGGAGGTGTCAGAGACAGACTAGCAGCCTGTTCCTCCCAGAACATGTCTGAGTCTGTCTCCTCCCGGAGAAGGGATATAAAAGGGCAGCTGCAGTAGGTTGCTGATTTTTAGCAGGAAACATGGTGCAAATCAGACCTTCTGGGGTTAAAAAAGGCAGATTTGCTATGAGCAGAAGGAGGGTTTTCCTTGCATGAGAACCTCCATTCTGCAGCCCCTTCAGCTGGAGGATATGCCTTGCATTAACCTGCATATTGGGTTTAACCTGGCTCCCAGAGATGTAATTAACTACAGAGGAACTTCAGCTTTTCTGTAAAAAGGCAATCCTCCCCCTCAATTTTCCAGCCCCACCGTTGAGTTCCTAATGTCACTTTAGGCTCAAAACTTTGAAAGAAAAGAGCAAAACATCTCATGTTCTTGTTTTTATTAGCAGTAATACGTCTTGATTTTCTGAAGCTTGACTCATGGTGGTTGAATTTAAGGGGCTAACAGTGCTGGGGTCTTTTCTCCTCACAGTGGGGCAGAAAAATTGCTTGTTGGGACTTGAAAAGCAATTGCATCATCAAGCGTATGAGACTTCCTTTGAGGGGAGTTGGGGAGGGTTAAAGAGGAAGAGAGTTTTTCTTCTCTCTGCTTGTTTTGGTTTGTGAGTCTCTCTTATCAACGTGCATCAGACCTGTGTTTATTGAATCTCCACCAGTCACTGAGATCTATGGCATGATTAACAGGAGATACATACAGGGAGTGGAGAGGGTGGCTTAGGAAAGGGGAGGTGCCTGGGGCAAGGATGTAATGATTTTCTCGTCCTTTGCATGGAAGGAATGCACACATTGAGTGTTTGTACAGCATCCAGCACTGTGAAGCCCCGATGTGGTGAGAGCCTTCTGACTAATATAATCAGAGTGATAAAAGTGACTTCTATCTGCTAATGAGGGCAGTGGGAATGAAAAATGAATCCTTGGTTTCATCATTTTCCAGGAATGCAGTTCCTTCTGACTACCCAGAGGTTTATCTACGATCCAGCTGCCGTGCAGGCTGCAACTGAGCATGCGATTAGAAGAGGGGTGAAACGCTGTTCTTCAACACCTTGATAATGTAAAAATAGTATATCTGGGTACATGATATAGCTGTCTTCAGATATACCCACCTTATAGTGATACTTTCTGAAAAAAATACCAATAGGGTTTTCTGTGAATATAATATAGGGGCAGGAAAATTGGAGCTTTCAAAGATCCGCAGAGACCAACAATAATAAAACTTGGTCAAACCTTTGACTGGAGACAGAGCCTTACACCAGAGCTGGGAAAATAGGTCTTACTAATGTTCTGTCATGATAGCAACCCTTCAGGAGTCTGTTCTTCTGGGTCATCTCTCAGTCCTCTTTAGATTAATTTCTGTGGCAAAATATGGCCTTGAAGTTGCCAAGATTTGGGGCTATAAAATTTAATAGAAAATGATTTACTAGAAGATTTCTCTTTTACAGGGGAGAGCAAAGGAAATCAACCTGTAAGAAAAGCTGTGTTACCTCTAAAGGTGAGAGAAGAACCAAAGCCCGGGCATAAAACAAAAGGAACCACCTTAAAAAAAAAAAAAGTAATTAAGAGTTTGAGTGTATCAGCAATCAGCTGATGCCACCCAGGTGTTCAGTGATGTATTTAGGCACCAGTGAAGAGTCAGTCATTATGTGTCAGAACATTACGTAATAATTTTAATGTTGTATAAAAATATCTCAGCAGCCGTGTAATGTACAGGAATTAATTACAACACCCGTTTGTGTTTGAAAGACGGGGAGACAGAGCAACTTTCTGGTTTGTTTTAAAGTTAAACCAAAGGGGAGGAAATCAGAGATATAATGAATTATTCTGTTATCAAATCGTGTATATAGGTGTTCTGATTATATTTTCTCCTGTAAGCAGCTCCCGTTGATCGTGATCAGGAGGAATATTCTAGGCCACAAATTTTCCAAGAAAGAAGCCCACAAAACATGGTGTACAGTCCCCAGAGCAGACTGATCTTCAATCTTGGCTCCTTCCTTTGTTTTCTTGGAAATTAAGGTCCATCAAAATGTCCAGGGTCTATTGCTTGTTTCAACACAGTCAAGGAGCAGGGAGACAGTCTGGGCAGTGCTGGATGGAAAGGGAAAGGTGCACCGATACTTAAAAGCAAGACTGTGAAAACTGAAAGAATTGGTGTTTTGCGACACATGAGTTGCACAGACTTAATTTCCAGGCACTTTATCAAAGTGAAGGGAAGTTCCATTTATGTTGTTTAGATATGAAATCTTGCAATGAAGATACATGTCACTTAGATTTTTTCATAAATGGTTGGTCTTTTTTTTTTTTTTAAACTGAAGTCAGTTCTTAAATTTAAAAAAGAAAATAAGAAGAAATTAAGTTCAAACAGAATTTTGTAGACAAGAAGGACTAACCAGCTTGGAAATCCTTGGTGTTTTCTGATTTCTTTTATCTCCTCTGAGTACTGAAAGTTTAGCTTTGTATTTAAATAATTAAAGAGTAACACAAATCCACAAATCTTGCAATAAGGAGATGCAAAGTTAAGTTACAGTGTCACAGAACAGCTACTATTTCTTGTATCAGGAGGCTGCCTTAAATTAGAAAGCCAGTGGTAGACAGCTTTGTCACTGCCTTTTCACAAATGAACTGTGCCTCACCTCTAGCGCGACACTGTTATTTCCCACATATTATCCCACTTTTTCAGCTCAATGAGCCACTATGTAATAATCATATTTAGTCATTATACAGTATTTTTCTTCCCATGTTGATAGCTAGAAAAGCTAAAACAAAGTTTGAGGCTAACATTTTCCAAAGAGACTCTCATTTTGGAAACTTCAGGTTTCTAACTTGAGGGAACCTTGGACTCATTTTCTGAAGACGTGAGCACCTACAGCCCTATGTTGACCACATTTTCCAGTCGTGAATTGTCAGATGTGTTTTCTCAATTTGAAAAGCTCTTGGCCTGATTTTTAGAAACTGCTGAATACCCAAACTCTGGGAAAATCGGCTCTGTAAAGCCTCTGAATTCCTCTCCCAAACAGTTGGTTTTGAAAGTCTTGGCAATGGATTTCAACTCAAGTTATTGAAATCTCCATCAGAAACAGCATGACTTCAGATGTCTGATGAGAGACTGCGTTTGTCTGGAGTTGGCATATGATCTGTTAGGTTTGCTATTTTCAGTATTTGCATCCAAGATATTTTAATACTAATTTTTTTTAATTAATGAGAGGTAATTTTCCCAGGACCCAACAGATCAATACTTCCCAACTCCCACTATGTCTTTGTTCTTGGTGAAATATCTACCAGGTCTACAGTCAACCAGCTGTACAATTGGACTTCCCTCTTTTTGGTATTGCACTGGACAACATGGGCAACATTTTCCAGAAACATCAGGAACTGTCTCCCAAATATGTCACAGGAAACCTGACCATACTTGAATGGGAAGATGTAAATAAGATCATTGTGGTTCTTGTAAAACTGGCAAGTAAGATCATTGTGGTTTCCTCAGGGGAGCCGGGATATCATATGCTCAGTTATTGCAAAATTAAAATGATTCTTCCTAGAGATATGGAAGGCACTCTAGAGAGTAACAGATTTTCAAGGAACCCTCTCTTTTTTTCATTTAAACACAGTTCTTAAAGAAAAAGAGACTGCAAAGACTCCATTGTGTGACTCCCTTATGTATCCTCCTTATCAACTCCAGCTCCACATTTTCTAATTTTACAGGACAAAAGTTGATATACTGAGACAAAAGTTCTGCAAACTCCTCCTGAGACATGGAAATCAAAAAATATTTTGTTTGCTCACAATAAAACTTCAGCAACTAGAACACATTGATTCTGAGAGACCCAGCTTCCGTCAGTTGGATACCAAAACCTGAAACTTTCTGAGGCCATTGCCATTCCCTTTCTCTACAAAAAACTAAGCCAAAACATTTTCATTCAAGAACAATGAGCTGAAGGACATGCGCTGGATTGATGAGATCAACCACATCATAGACTCCTTGTCATACAGTTTGCAAGCTCTGCATCCTGGAATAAAACATATTTTCTGGCCAGAGCCCAATTCTTTCTTTATGGAAGAAAATATTTTAGATTACTTTCCCCTTCCTCTTCTAGCTCCTCATTTCAGATATGTATACACAGGTATCTGCTTTTACATGTACTTCTAGATGACCTTTTGGGTTTTGCCTGAATTAAGTGTCACTTCTCAAACTAGAGGAAACCATCACACACTTTCCACTTTGTCTCAGCACCTGCAAAGCCTACTGATATAATCCAATGTAAGTGGGCCACTGCAGGAGAATTTGGTGCTCAAGGAGAATGTGTTTCCTGTTCACTGAAGAGGTAAAAATGGAATCACCATTCTGACTCATTCAAGTAGCAAACTCCTCTGAAGATCACATGCCTGCCGAGCCAATGTTATTTTTGGCAGCTCTTCATGGAAAGCTATGGGTTTTGTTTTGCCACATCTGTTCTCTCAAGTATATTTTGCTTTACATGAGCCTGTTCCACCTTGTGCGTTTTTTTCTTGGGGGGGTAGGAGGGAAAGGGGTTGAGTTTGAATATTGCATTGCATTGCATTGCAGCAACACATTTTCACAGCAGAAAAAAAGTTCTCCCCTCTGGGCCTTAAACAGTATTTCCAGCTATTGTGTATACTCCCCGACCCTTACACTGTTTCTAAGAGAAATGATTTCTTTTGCAGATGTTGAAAAGAAAAGAATATGCGCACAAAAGACTCTGAGGACTTTTATAATAAATAGGGAGATGGGGCATGCAGATGTGCCACAGACAAATGGGGCAGAGAAAGAAGAGGATATTTTATATTGTGCAGAATATGTGTAGCTTTGAAAATCTGATAGACAGTGAGGGTGCTGTTTCAAGGAACCAAGGCTTGTACGGCTGAGTTCAGAGGCCAGGCTGCGTTAAGCCAGCCCATTGTGTCACCCAGCAGGAA
>NW_008824286.1:3774587-3849341 GCF_000699105.1 Pygoscelis adeliae | reverse complement strand
AGTGAAAGCCACAGGCTAATCTTCAGTGTTTCTTTGAAATATGATTTTTGTTTTTTAGCTGCAGTTGGTTTTGATTGTGCTGCAGTTGTCATTACTGGAATGGGGCACATTTTTGCTGTTAGAAAGCAATTATTTGGAAGCTGCACATCAGTGCTTCAGTGATGTATACATATGTGCAAGACAAAGCATGCGCATATGTGTGTTTGTGAATGCACAACCTTTTAATAACGATGCCCAGAATTCGTGTGATTTGCAGATTGATGCATTCCTCTGGTACACTTTGTATATATTTACTTTTTTTCTCCCCTATCAATTTTCTGATTTGTATTAGGGAAAGGTAACTTAGGTTTTTTTGGTCTCCTTTTCCTTCTTTTCAGAAGTACTAACCCTGTACCCCCTTGCTTGATGACTCATTCCCTTCTCCTTCACACAAAACACCCTTTCAACAGTTTAGTAGTGAAAGCACTAGGCCTGTCTCTTGGTCACAAGGTTATTGTTTTCATATCTCTTGGAGCAAGACCCTGGGATAGCTCCACGGACAAATTAGCAGTCGTGTTGAATGAACAACTACATCAAGGCAATATTAATCTGGGGGCCTAGTCAGAGCGGAGAAGGTGCCTGATTCCAGCATAGGAGGAGGTGCTGAGGGGAGAACCTATGTGATCTCATTAGATAATTGGTGGGATCTCATTAAATCTTTAACAGCTATATAAGTTTGCATCAGCTTTCCTAGAAGAATGCCTGGTACGCAAAGGTAACTGCAGTTTTTCTCACTGAAAATGGGCTTTCTTATGTCTACCTATGAGGTAGACACTTTTCTCCTCTTTTTGTCTCAGTGTAAACATCTACATAGGAAATGGGTTTACCTCCAAAACAATCTTTTAAATGAATGACTGTGTTATTGCAAGCCTCCTACCACCTCCAGGAGCGTTCCCATGAAATTCTCCTGTTTTCAGGGTATTTTTGTGGAACGCTGATGAAATGAGAAACTTCAGACATTCTAGCAACAACTGCTCCGGAACAGGAAGTTAGTGCTTGCCTTCAATTTTCACAAGCTGGAATCGTCCAGGAAAACTGACACCAAAAATATTTTCATATGTACCCTCGCAAACCAAAACTGCTGAGTTTCACACGGCTGCTCTGCTGAAGAGCTCTGCTTCCTGCGTGGGCGTTGTACTTGCTGACTTACACATCAGGGGAAAACTGAGCTCACTTCCAACCAGCGGATCCCTGTCCTGAGTGCAGCCCTCTCTCTTGGCGGCACCTGAGTGATGCCTCCTGGCACTGCGGGCAGCGGCAGACACCGTTATACCTGCCAAATCTCTAATATCGCTGGTCACCTGCCAGCCAGAAGGGACAATTCCTGTTCTTCCAGGTTAGGGTTGCAAACCAAGAATAATAGATAGACCCAGAAGGGAGGGGAAAGGGAAGGAAGACAAAGATGTCTGCTGTTGGACCAGGAACATCTTTTAAATAGTCGTAAGTCAACATGCATTAATTCATTTGCTTTATCCTGACAGGGAATTAGCACAGCTACATGCGGAGTGGTTACAAGATGTCACATTGATATTCGTCACATAAATCCCTCATACGGAAGTGAAGGGCCTTGTGCAACGGATCTGAACCTTTGGGCCACAGACTGGCTTTTCTTAGTTGCTTTCCTAATATCTCCTAAAAGTTGTCCCAAGGATGCACAGCTAAGCAAACCCCTAACTGAAGGCTCATAGCAAACTGTGCAGATATGCAGAGGCAGCTAGCCAGACAGGTGGAAATCTGGGAATCAGGTTATTCTGAGCAACGTGGCTAAGATAGTCTTGGTTTAAAGGTACCTCCTTAAACTCTCAATTTTTGGAGTAGCAAGACCTGGCTTGCCAGTGGAATGAGTACGGGAAAATGTTTTTTTGTTGGCTTTTTTTTTTTAAATAAAACTTCATTTTTGTGTATGATTTTGTGTAACTTTGCACTCAGAAAATAATCCCTGCCTCCAAAGCTGAGTGCCCCTGAGCTCCTCAGCTGCATCCCAGACACCCGGCAACATGCACTGTTGAGACTTGCATCTATGAGGTTTGTTCAGTGTGTCCATATTTTGGGGTACAAACCATGCCTTTTAAAAAGGGGGACACTCCACTGAAAATGCAAACCTCAGCAATTCCTATGAGAGAGGGCAGCACCTATCTAATGCACATGTACTTGGTCTCTTCAACATCCATACAACTTGCTATGCCACAGATATGTACGGCCTATAGACAGAAACATGCTAATATCTATTTCAATACTTTGACTGTCTAGGCTGTTTCAGTTCTACTTCTTTCCTTAACCTCAAAATGAGATTAGAGCCAGACTCATGTCAAGTGTCCCACAGCTAACCTCTAAACTAATTTTTTATTGCCTTAAAGAGAAGGATTGAGAAAAATATTTATAGGCCCTGCAAGAATAGTAAAAGTTTGCAAGCATTTAGGGCTTTTACTCAATAAACCTTTATGTGCCCCGCATGCACCCATTCAGCTCTGAGAAAAAGTAAAAAATAAAAAAAAAAAAATAGAAAAAGCACAGGGAAATCGTGCTCTGACAGTAAGTTGAAAATCTCATAAATTCCAGATAAAACCAATACCCACACGTTGTAGGAACCCATCTGTAGTCAGCCTATTGTGCAATCCCAAGAACAGGGAGAAGAATTAGGATGGTTCATGCTTCTCTTCAGACTTCTCACTTATCCCTTTCCATTTAGGTCAAAATGCCCTCAAACCTTTTTACGCTGTTTTTTAATTTGTGCCCAGCTTCTCTGTGATTCTTCTCTTCTGTTTCCTTTTGGTGTTTTGTATCAATTGAAAGTTTGTTCCTTATATCTGAAGTCCCTGAGTGATTGTATCTCCTCCATTCCCACCTCCTGAATACCTGACATCTCACTCTTCCTACCTTCTTCCCTGCACTTTTTCCCCTGCCATAATGCTCACTTTTCTCTCTCGCAGACTATGTCTGTAAAAACCACTCCTTTCCAGGGAAACCTCCACAAGTGTTACCTCATGGCTCACTTGTGTGCTTTCAGTGTTCAATCCTAGCCCTTGTTTGGGGTTTGCTGTCCATTGTGGTTGCAAGGACCTTCTCACCTTTTTGCTTGCAAACTGCTAAGCCCATCTGACTTTGCGAATAAAGAGCCAGGGTTGGCATGGGTCTTGGGGAAAAGAATGGACAAAAATTTTTCTTCCCCTGTCTCAGCAACCACTGCTTTCCTTCCACTTTTCCCCTTCTCAGATTCCTCCATCCTCCTAGCCCAGCTCATAGGCTTCTTCAGCCCATGGCCCCATGAGCTCAAATTGTAATTACATGACCAGATCACTAAAGAGCACTGCTTATGTAAATAACATAGTTATTATTAATTATAACAAAACTAAGAGTGAAAAGCTTTGCAGATTCACTGTTAGATAAAGCACTGATTTACTATGAAGAATAATGAGTAACACAAGCAAAATCTAAAAAAAACCTAAGATGGCAAAAACTCCCCCCGTTATTATTGGAATTTTGTTGTGGTTTTGTTTGGACGTTGAAACAGAACATGCGACAACTTTGCTGATACTCATATGAAACACTGTAAAAGCCCAGACCAATCAGATCAGGTAAGACAAAGTACAGAGGAAAGGAAAAATCAGTGCCTCATCTTTGGAAAATAGAGCTGAGAGATGAAATGTCTCACAGAGCAGATCTCAAGGCAGAGCTGAGAACCTAACCCAGACTGTTCTTGGTTGATCCTTTTGGTATAATTCATGCAAAATCTAGTTCATCAAGTGAATATAAAATATTCAGTAGCCTGAGAATCCTCCACTCTGCAGTGCCGGCTGTGGAAATGTTGACCTGTCAATAAATTGTTTGGACAGGCTGCCCCAGACCTTGCCCATGTGTTGAAAATACGCTTTCATAATAACATGCCTTTTCTAGCATAGCAACGTTCAGGACAAGCATATTCACGCTGCCTCTTCTTTAAAATTGGTCTAACTCCAAAACCAAGGCGAGCACAATGCACGTTTCAGAGGCCAAGGAGAGAGTATGCAGGAGAGGCTGGGTAGAGCAGCCACAGGTCCATATTTTGCAGCTCTTCGGTGCACAATGAATTTTTGTAGTTTCACTGGCTGTGGCTTGTCTGATCCAGTTACAGTCTCAAATATGATCTGATTCCTGGGGGGATACTTTTTTTTCCTGGGTAATTTCTCTACTCAGCTTTATATTCTCATTTGTCATTTGCAGTAAATATACTGAATTTCAATTTTTATTTCTTTCCAAAAGTATGTCCAGAAGGCTGCGTTGGCTGACTGTTGCACCAACATGAATCTGGCTGGGGGCTGGGTGAAAATACCATCTCGTCTGGGGAGGGAGCTGAGGTCAGGCTGTGACACAGGACCCTGCCGTGCTGAAGGTATGTTTGCAACTTGAGATTCGTTTCCTGGCCTGGTGGCAGAAGTAGGTCCATTGCAAGCGGGTTTATGTACAACTTTGTCTGTGCAGTCTGTATCCTTATCTGATGCAGAAAAGGAAGGGGGTTAAAGCAAAACTCAAGAAAGGGCAGAACTGCAATGGAGAATCCTCTCTCTGCTCTGTGTGGTAAGTGGCTGAGGGAAAAGACTTGGAGGAGAGTCCTCATCTTTTTAAATTAGTTGTGGTGAAAGGTTCCTATAAAGCTGAATTAAAATGAAAAATAATGACTATAACTAGGCCTACTCCAACAGGAAAACGAGCACATTTCCGACAGGGAAGACAATGCATCACAGGACCCATCTACCAAGGGATGGGGAGATTCTTCATCCCTAGCGATCCTTTACATTGAAAACAAGAAACAAAACAGTATGTGATTTTCCAAAAAACACCTCAGCAGTCTGGGCCTTAGAAAAGCATGTTAAAAGCCAGCAAAGCCATGGCTTGCCCCAGATACCTAAATAAAGTGAGGAAATTGCTGGATAATAATACATCGGAGCTCCACAGAAGCAGCAAGCTGTTCCCTCTCAAAAGTCTCACCGTAAGCAATAACAAGCACGTGGGGTATTGCTCTAGGCCCTGTTTCAGAGGCATTTGGACTTTTGAGGGTATTTCGAGGCACCTTAAACCCACAACTTCCACTACCAGAGAGAAATGTACGGACCTTTGCAAAAGCACGGGTTTGCAGACACATACAGGGGTTGCCCAGGGAAGCCAAGGTCAGGGTCGACCACTTCAGCAGTACGAGGACTCCTCCCCAATGCACTGTGGGGTCATTTTCCACCCAAGTGACACTAAACAATGAAACGGTAGCGAGAAAAGAAACACAACGGGAGAGACAGGGCGAAAGAAGTGAAAAAGAGCAGCAAGTAAATTGGAAGCAGAAGTACAAACAGAGATGAGGAAATTCAGGGAAAGTTGTGTCTCTCCTGCTTGCTTCTTCCAGACATAGCGAAGTGATGTCTGAAAAGTGATGAATCAGGGACCACAGGCAAGGACAGGAGCAACAAGGCTCAATTGTATGACCTGAGGCACGGATGGGAAAGTAGAGCAGAGAGAGGGAAAGCAGAGAGAACTGTCAGATTTCTGTGGGCATTACCATGCTGTGTGTGCTCTTCATAAAACATTTATTGCGGAGGATGCCTCGCTCCTTTGATTTGGGATTCAGAACCTCGACCAGATTTAGACCAGGCATTTTCTTTCTCTCTTTTTTTTTTTTGTCCTCCATCTAATTTTAATATAAATTAGGAAGAAATGTACCCCCCCATATTAGCCTACAGATAGCAGATAAAGAACTGTATCACGCATACCCAGGTCCCTAGAATTTGGGTTTCTCCCTGATTTTAACAGCTTAATTTGAACAGCAATTAAAAAATAAATGAACCCTTTGCTCATCACAACAGCATTAACATGTGAGCATGAAGAAGCGCTTATTTATCTTGGCAAGACCCAAAGCTGGGATAAATGATTCCAGCTGAAGATAGAATTATGTCTTTCAACTCCCAGCCAAATTTGGGGCCAAATATGTACTCCCTTTACTGCAGTAAATGTCACTTTCCTGATCCTAACACATCAATTCCAGTGTATATTGATGCAATCCACTGCAACAGCAAAATCACTACTGCTGTAATATTGCTCCCATAAAGCGCTGGATAGAGGCCCGATCGACTGCATCGGACAACAATTACCTCAAATCAAATTCTCTCTTTCTGGACAGTGGTGTAAATGGTATCTTCACTGCAGATCGATGGAGCCACAGCAGAGGCAGTCACAGAGGAAGGGGGTGATAAGCGGAAATTGTGCTCATTTCCATTTTTGCCCAGAGAAGCACGAAACACTTCTGCTGCTCCCCAATAACTGTGCTCAAGGAAAAGCATCAATGCACCCAGCAGCTATAAGCCTAAAAAGATAAACAGTGGCCAGACAGCCCTAATAAATGTAGCTGGGGCTCCTATCCCCACGCATGGTGTGTCTTGCCTGAAGCATAGAGCGTTTGGCCAAGTCCCAGAGGCAGTCAAGTGAAAGGGTCTCACCTGCTACCTGCAATCAATCCTTGCCTACTGTGTCAAGCCGACCTCACCGGGGGTCATTCGGCAAGGCTGAGCCATTGCTCTGTGTTTGTCAGGGGGGATCGGTTCAATGCTTCCTATAAGGGTCAGTGGCAAAGGCTGGCAGTAATTTTCAGCTAGGTATGTGCAGGCGGGGATGGAGCCTGAGGCACTACTGGCTTCAATAAATACTTAAGGAATTTAACAACCCACTGCAGACCCTGTGTCAGTGGATGATGACGATGTGATGGAGCTCACGCTCAGTATTGCCGAGCCCTGTCATTAAACATCTCTGCTGCAGAGAGCGGCAGGGCAGCCATGCCACGCGGGCAATCTGACACACGAATGGTGTGCCTCACCTATCGGGTTTCTCCAGATAATCAGGATCAGCACCCACTAACACCACCAGTGTCCTGGATGTACAATACCGAGCTGACTCACGCCGATGGAAAAAAGAGGCCGGTGGTAATGTTCTGGCCAAAATTGCGCCACATCACAATACAGGCCATTACTCATTCTGGGTAATTTTTTAAATATAGTACAATCATGCAATATGCCTAGGCCTACAGGGTTAGTAAGGGCTCCTTTGTATTTTTTTAAAGCTGGGAATTAGAATTTCTTTTTTTTTTTTTGTAGCCTTAAAGGGCTTAGAGATTTCAATAGAGGTTTCCATTTTTTCAGAATGAAGGCAAAATAACTACAGGAAGAAAAGGAGATTTTCTGGGCATAGAGCCAAACCAAGACACAGGTCACCTGGCTCCTATAATCTTCTGTGCCATAGACTCCCCATCTGCCTTCTGGCAAGTCATTTATTCTGCCCTCATCCTTTATGCTGCAGCTGTAAGTGGGGATAATAACACATCTCTACATCATAGGGCAAATGTGAGGATAAGCAAGATGGTATCAGTGCAACTATTGCATGATGTGTTGGTGGGCTAGAGGGACTACTGTCCCTAAGCACTCCCCATGAGCCGTACAGCCCTCTGAATGATCACCTCTCTGGTTATTTGTACCTTCTAAAGACTAAGCTGAAACTTCAGCATTATCTGTCACAGGTTTCACAGATACTGAGACATTCTGCACAGTGATCGGATTGCAGCAAGATGCAGTTCTCCACTGAAAGTAGGAGATCAGCCCTGCAGGAGATGATGGGGTTCAGCAAAATTAGGTGATGTGTTTCTCAAGCAGACAAATAAAGAACAAGGAAGAAGAGGGATAGGGATAGAGATAGGCTAAATTGAGCGAAGAAACTTCATGTACCAGCACCCGATGCTTCTGTTGAGGTTTCCATCACCTCAGATCTGCCAGCAGAGCTGGTTGTGGGAAAGCATTTGAACTTCTTTTATTTCAAATGGGTCAAGTTAGCAAAAATCTCTGCTCTCAGTAGCACGAACAAGTGCAATTTAGACTAAAATGGGCCTGGGAGTAAAACACGAGCAGGTCAGTGAGCAGATAAGGCTATTGTTAGTGACAACTCCTGGTCTGAGCTGGGAGTTTCTAGGAAGAAAGGTGGAAGTTCTCCTAGGAACTTCCACCAAGGTTTCCAAGGCATCTGCCCTTAGCCACAGCCACAGCACCACTTCTGAATGAGCTTTCTCTCTGTAGGCAAACTGTACCACTCATAAATCCCCCCATCTTGTAGGCCAAGGCAAAAAGGCAGAATAAGGTTGCAAGTTGCACGTTGGTAGGTATGTCTCGAAGTTGATATAAGCCAGTGTGACATACAACCTGATGAGGCCAGAAGCAAATGTAAATTACAAAGAATTTTTGGCTTGTCTATACTAATTTACCAAATGAAGCTAAACCTATTTAAACAAGACTTAAACCATTTTAAGTGTGTTGGGTTGACACCAAAGTAACTTGATCCACTTTACATTGATTTAATTACACCTCTGCCATTTATAGGCCATGCTGTTGTCTCTTATAGCCTTAGACTTCTTTAGCTTCACCTTTGAACTGGGTTTGTAAGGGAAGAGGTCTCCAAAATATTCATTTTTAATGTAAATTTGCAATGCATTTAATTATGGATGTCATGGGAATGGGCAGCCAGCATCCCCCCAGGCATCCCACACTATGGAGATTAGATGTTTAATGCTACATTGAGAATCTTTCCATTCACTTTTCACAGTGCTGATCGCATCACCTCAAAAATACCCAATCTGAACCCAAAAGGGAAGAAGAAATGAAATTTGCACATGGCTTGGGAGATTCAATAATTCACGATATTTCATTAGACAACATCTCCATTAGGAGTCTGACATTTATATTCATGGTTGAGCAGAGGGATAACTTATGAGTTATCTCTTCTGTCTTTGTGAGTGAAGATTAATGTCATAAACGCTCAGCAATCATGTATCATATATATACACACTTACACACTCTCAACATGCATTATTTTTATCTTCTATGATCTTCAAGAGTGAAAGCACTTGAGACAACAGTTTAGGGGAAAAGCAGTTTCTGAATGTTGTCAGACTGTGCACAAACCAGGGGAAAAATTGTGTCATCGGTTAAACAATCTAAACAGTAGGCATATATCAAGCCAGGGAGAGTGGTCTGTGTTGAAGCTGTCATATATTTGCACTATTTAATATGCTGTGTGTAACTCTAGGGGTTCTGTCCTAAATGGTGAGCCATTTCTTTGTGCAAAATGGGAAGAAGAGGAGGGAGAGGCAATTCACCGCCACCTTCCTGCTCTTGGAGGGCTTGAGCCCGGTAGCACCCAAAGACCTTTCTTGTATAACTTAGAGAAATTTGACTGAATTTCCAAAGGAAAGTGATTGCAGCTAGTGACTGCCATGGCTGAATCACTGTGCACTGTGTTTCACCCCCTTACTACCTCCTATGCCAAAAGGCTGTGTGGTAAAGAACAGGGAATGCCAATTTTGTGCCATCTGGGGATTTCCCTAAGACAGCTTTCTGGCTGCTTCAGATGAAAGCAGCTGAGCTCGCAACAGAGCTTGCACAGTCCAGGACTCGTTTCTAGTGAAAATCTTTTATGAGCATTGTATAAGGAAAGTGCATAATAAACACAATTTATCACATGGCTCTCAAACTCATTACTGAGCTCTCACCTATGAGCCTACAGATTTATAGACATCGGGATCTGTGGCCAAAAGGTGCTATGTAAGTGCAAATAGTTATGGTTGTTGGAAAGATCCTCTTGGGTTATCCAGTCCAGCCACATGCTTTCCCGCAAATGCATAAGCAGGTTCAATGATTTGGTACAAAAAATCACTGCCTCATATTGTCTAAGATGACTGATGTCTCTTGAATTATCTTCTTGACTGTGCTTTTCATCTTAATTAAATAGGCTGGCTGGACCATGCCAAGAGATAGAACAGGCCAGATTTTTATTATTCTGGCTAGTAACATCTATTCCAACACAAGTGGGTCCAGTGCAACCCTCTCATATAACTGAAAAGACAGCCTGCTACGGGATCTGACTGTATATCCACTGATCCAAGTGCTCTGAACCCCCTTTTCATCTGTTCCCTGTCATCCCCACAGCCAGCTTGCACAGGACAGCTAATTTTAGGTAGTTTAGACAGATTTTAATTTCATTGCTGAACTGCACAGACATTCCTTTGAAGTATTTGAGATGACAAAGACCAGAAAACATACATAAAAATATTCAGATTAAAGCTCTATTCTTGCTCTAATTTGTGTGTTACTTAGGCAAAACAATAGAAAAATCCAGAGCTTATACCAGTAGCTGAGAAAGAACCAGAGCTCAAATCCAGGCAGTTCATCTTCAGCTAGTAAAAGTCCGACCCCAAAATGTGTTCTGGGTTTGCTTGACTCAGTGCAGTGCAATGCAGAAAAAACCCAGCCCTGCCTATGAGAAGCAGTATGGCCATTTTGCTGCAGCATTTTGCCCAAGCTAGTTATTTCCACTGCAGATCATTCATATTGTCTCCCATGCCCTTAGGGGAGCTCCCATCCCCTGTCCCAGCTATGTACCTTGGCAGAGCTGCTGGTGCAGCGTGCTCTGGCACAGCACTGCTGCAGCAGGCTGGCAAATCTGGCCCTTTTGATGCATCACTTCTCTCTTCGATAGCGATGACTGTATTTTAAAGAGTTTTAAGGGACACAAAATTAAAACGTGCCTACAAGCTGTTTTATGCCTTTCTGCATATTTAATTTATTTTCCTAAAGAACACACGTTTACTCTGCAACCGAACACAGAAATACCTCATTTTACCATCCTGCTTTAAAAACAATGCCCTATCACTGTTCATTGTTCTCTCTGGAGAAATTCTTAAGCCCATTTGCCCACATGGGCTTGTGTGAGTGGGAGACACCACCGTGCAAATCCCTCCTGCAGCAGGGTCCAGAGGCTGTGAACACTTTTTCTGCGTGAAATTAATTGAGCTCCAAGGGTCAGCAGGTTACGAGTAGGCTCATTATGACAAATGATTTCTGTCTGAGTAGGAAGACCTTTGGGGTCAGTTCAGGATTCTGCCTAAATTTTGTAATTACGCCTGCCTCAGGCCTTAAACAAACTAAGTGTCCCTTAACATGTGGAGGGAGGCAGCCTGGAGATTAAGGAACAAGCAGAAACAGCCTGGCTTAGTCTGGCAGGACAGATTTTTAGTCGAATCTTGTAAATAAAAACTCTGACAAGCTCAACAGAGCCGGAGACAGGCTTAGAGCCTGACAGGGAGAGATCTGGAGTCTCGAGGAACTCTTCATCCCTGCGACAATTACAAGAAGTCCAGCTGGGAAAAGCTCATCATAATTCCTATTCTGCCTGCGACGGAGACGCTTCGCTTTGCCAGACCCAAAAAGGATAATATGCTGCAAAATATGTAACTTGATTGTACGTGGAGCTGTATTAGTAACTTCAGGGCTTAGCTTGTGACTCATAGCTCCGGCTGGATGGAGGAGTCATGTGCCAGAAAACCAGGCCAGGTTCTAACGTCAAGTACAGTGACTTACTTCAGTCTTCGTGTGGTGCTTTTCCTTTGTAGACAGCACTGGAGGGCTAGGGGCTGGTACGGCCCCTTGCCCTGGTCTCTGCTGGGAGGCCTGACCGCTGCTTCAGCAGGTGGCAAGGAGAGGGACAGGACTGTCCCTGGGCTGGGACTCACCTCCCCTAACTTCACTGTCTATAGGTTATTTGCAGTTAGTCAAAGTTATTCACCTATACAAACTCAGAAGAGGAGGGGTGGACACTTTCAAAGCATGATTCATCCTGTCCTGAAATAGATGGGAAGAATCCACTTTGGACAATACTTCCCTAGAGAAAGTCCAGACTTCCTGAAGCTTGCAGAAGGATCTTTAAACGAGGCGAGATGGAGGCACCCAGGCTGGTACACCCCAAACCCTGGAGAGACAGAGCCCAAGCTGTTCAACCTTAGGCAGCACTGGTGGGACTGCTGGGCACACTCAAGTGCCCCAGCAACATCTCATGCAAAAGAGCTGCTTTTCAGTTATTTTACGTTATGCTCCTCTGCAAAAGCTGTCCGTGGGCTATTCCTCAAGCCCAGAAGGGGATGCAAAATGTTTCCTCGTGCTGCTGGCCAGATGGACATGGGTAGATGGAGGAATAAGCAATATGAGGAAAAATACTTTCCTGGAAGACTCCATTAGACTACAATACCTGATGGCTCACGGCCACATGAAACATCAGTTCATTAGTCTAATTAAATTGTATATGTATGCACATAACACACATTGCTACTTTTTTAAATATCTGTGCAAGAGATTTCATGAAGCGCACAGCAAATATCTAATCTTGTTTAAAAACATTCACTTTGAAATGATTATTGGCTCTGAAAGCTGAGCTCAATTATTAGGACTTAAATCTGAATTTCTGGGACATTTACCCCTCATATTCTTTCTCCTCACTGTAGATTTAAGTTAGATATTTGTATAACTCAAAGTTTGGGATGAAAAATAAATTGACATTCAGGTATTTCCTTCAATATTTGTTTGAAAATCAGACTAGTCATTTCTCCAAAATGAGGATCCCTGTTATGATTTGCAGCATTTCATTCATTAGTCTTTTCTTATAGTATATTTTCTTCTAATCCTGAAAAACCATAGGAACATAGGATTGCTTGAATCTATTTTAATTATTCATGTAAATTAAAGTGACAGAATAAAAATTACATATTCAGAGAAAATGGTCTGTCTTTCTCATAACACTCTACTTACAAACGCAGAGTGTTTTTTATTTCACCGTTTTTCGCTGGTCTTTTATTATGCTTTATTGCACTCTGATCACCATGGACACTTAAAATAATCTACAAACAGATTCGTGGCTGTTTTTGAATACATCTGTAATTGTGTGTCTGTGAAATTTTTTTGCAATGATTGCATGATTACACTCTGATCTGAAATGGCAACACAATATAGGAAGAGTTTTTAAATCACATTTAATGCAATTTTAATAAACTCAGGTAACATTAATCATAAAATATTTTCATTTATCATAAAAAAAAATGTTAAATTTATTTTTAACAATGGAATTGTGAGGATATTTCATAAAAATTTGTTCTTAAAAAGTCTTATATTTGACTTTTATGAAGATTCCAGGGTTTTTTTTTCTATTTTGAGATAGTTTTGGATTTGTCTTATATCTTAGAATTAACTTTTCAATCTCATTTTTGAAGCTGTCAGATAAAAAGTCAACTCTTGTACACGCAGTGAAATGACAACAGTTAAGTAATACTGGCCAGAGTAACCTAGAGAAATGCTCTGCAAATATGCCTAGGACTTTTTCCTATGAATAAAGATGATCTCAGTTGGTTTTGGGTTTCTCAGAGAATGCAGTTAATAATGTGTGATGATACTATTTATAGCGTCTTCCCTGTGCAGATCCATACAATGATATCCAAAGAGGCTGGCCTCATCTTTGTTTTGGATTTCAAAAGCAATTCAGAAACTTAGGCTAGGTATGCAAGTCCAAGAGGAGGTGCTCAGGACAGGATTCAGCCCACTTCCTCCAAGATAGACAATGAGGAGATGGAAAACATGATGCACCAGGCAGGAGGCAAGCACGTCCTCCAGCCTAGCCCAGGGAGGGTCTCTGTGGTCTTTGGCAATTACCTGTGCCCAGATTTTTAGAACTGGGCACATGCAATTGCATGTTTCATTTGTCCATATAATTACTGTAATTGTGACCACAGTTGTGGTAATTGTACATGCAAATAATCAATTAGACATCCAGACTGGTAGATGGCACTTCCTCTACTGTGCTCCAAACAGCATTTTCAGCTATACCTTGCTGGCTGAGCACCTACAGTAAGATCTCCTTAGTCAATGCAGTATTGTGCAGCACACGCTATCTTTCTCTGGCAGAGAATTAGACTATACAACCTAAAGAGTCATTTCCCTTCAGTGCCCCCAAATAGTGTCTTTTGGAGCCAGCAGTGCAGATAGCGATTGGCAAATACGTCTAGTTTGTGATGTGCCAACACTTGAAGCAAGAAAACAAACAAAAATTACCAATGAAGCTGTTAAGGCAGGAAACTGTATTAAGAACCCAAGGGAGAAGCTGATTCCCTGACTACATACAATATGCACCGTGTACTCTTAGTGTACCCAGGAATGGTAACGAAATTCCCCGGAGGATTGTGTCGTCTGCTGGCCTGCAGCCAGATCTGTCACACTGAAAGTGCTCTTCTACCCTGAAAAGTGTCTCAGTAAAAAATAGCATCATTTGGTTTCATGTTTATGGTCTCTTAATGATCCAGTATCAGATGTGTTTAGCTTACAACTAAAACCAGTGCTGGGACAGAGGTTTAGGTTTTGCTGTGGTTTCCCTCTGCCCTGACTGCTAATCCTGCGAGCTAGAAATGGCGATGGAAGCATCCAGCAAAGTTTGCTCTTTCACATGGCGTTGCTTTTGGTAAAGGATTTTATAGGCCAGATCATATCCTTGGGTTAAGTCCCTGCAGTCCCTAATCTTTTTGTTTCTCCTCTAGTTTCATATTTATCAGAGGGATTTGAACAAGTCTACACGATGGGAGTTCAGCGCCCAGTGATGATGCTGGAGAGAGAGAGGCTGCGCACATGCCTTAGCCATATAGCCTCAACGGGGTGAGCAAGAGATAAAAATAGTAAGTATTCGTTTTTAGTCATGAAAATGGAATGGAATAAACTTCTACTGAATTCTATAGGATGATTTAAAAACCTCATATGATGGCACACTTAAATTCTGTATATAGGTTATTAGATTAATAATAGCACCTTATTGATCCAGAGCTTTCCCCAAACCCAAAGTCAATACGTAGAAGAGCTCTCATTGACTTCCTCTAGCTTTGGATCATTTCTTTTTGTCTTAGCTGAGGAGTTTTCCAGAGGGGGGAAAGGAACAGTGGGAAATAATTGTATCTTGAGGGACAGGGAAGTTGAAACCTTGATCTCATGTGATTTGTTCCAGTGACAGACTTTGAACGGAGCTGGGCAGAAGCTTGCTTTATTTTTGTCAGTGCTGATTTTTATTAGAAAATGCTGTTTCAATTAAAAAGGGCTTTTTGGAGGAGAGGAAAGAATGAAAGTCCACTCCGAAAAACAGGAAAATAATGTGATATTTTTCAGAGCACAATGACTTTACTTTTTCATGTCATTCAAACCTGTGTTTCAAAATGGACTTTATGTGAAATAGTAAAAGATAGAAAGGCCAAAAAAAATCTCACCCAAATCAACTCAAGTGTATCAACACAGAACGTTTCAATTAACCCTAAAGTTTCCTTTGTGAAATGCAATTTTGCAAAATTACAGAAGAAATAACCTAAGTCTTTCAGAAACTATTGAGGTAAACATGGAAAAACACATTTTTAGTATATTAATTGTTGATTGTGCAATTTGCTATTTATTCTGCACATTACTTTGAGATGCATTTTACTAACTTCCAGTATGTCATGTTTTAAGATACTCTTTGGAATATGGACCATCATTTACTATGTTTTAAGCAGCTATACTGAAAAGTGAGTTCTTGCCCCATAAGTACTGAAAATTACTCTAATGAAAAAGGTCAAATAATATTGTCAGAAAAGAAGGAAGGAGACCTAAAATGGTAGACAAAAAATAAAAATAAAGATCTAGAGGAAGATCAACTAAAACCTTAAAATTAGTATAATAAGCACAATAAGCAGCAATGTCAGCACACTCTCTTGCTACAGTCAAGAGCCTCTTGGGGAAAGTGACATGAAAAGGAGCAGGGATTAATTACACAACCCTAAACTCAGTGGCATGGGGGGCACCCTTCGGCTCTGTGCTCAGTACAAGGGACAAGGAGGTCCTGGGCAGTGATGGAAAGGGAGAAGCTACTGCTTGGAACCCCAGTCCCCCAGAGAAATGGACAAATTGAGGAAACCTGCAATCCCAGCTCCCTGGAGCCCTCTCCTTACCACCAGTGTCTCCTTTAGCAGTCACCTCTGCCTTGTCCTACTGACCGCTCTTGCTGCATGCGGTGTTTTAAGGAGTCAGACAAAGGAAGGGTGGTTAAAAAAATCTCCTATATTGGCTTTCAACCACTTGCTATCAGGGAAAAACAAAAGCAGAACTTGATCTTTTGTTGTTGTTTTGGGTTTTTTTTCCCTCCTTTTGAAAAAGGGATTCCTCATCTTTATTGCTCCTTTATATTCTAACTGCCCCAGCTGGAAACCTTCTAGGCCTTTTTAAAACAGGATTAAAAACACAGTTTTCTGCATTAGCACAGCTCAAAAGGATAACCTCAGCTCTTTTCTCTGCCAGCCAGCTTTTTAATCCTGAATCACATGTCACTTCAAATTATGAATATGATTTTCATGTCCCCCTCGGGCCTAAATTTCACCCAAGTAAATCCTCTCATTCAGCAGCCGGAGAAACGTGTCAAAAGCAGTGATCTTCAAGCACTGAGAGTGCTCTGGGAGAGATCAAACTGTCCCAGCCTGAACTCTCTGAGTGCCAGGCATCTTTTCCCCTCCTGCTTATTGTTGTTGACACCCTGCATCTCCCCTTCCTTTCCCCTCGGTCTGAAAGCCTGGGATGGCAAGAAAGAGAAAAAATGAGTCCCTTCTTAATTCTAAATATTTCTGGGATTGAGCCTTTCTGCATTTGTGGGGGCAGAGGGAGAACAAAGACACACGCATGAACTGGTTCTGGGTAATGAGAAATTAAACCACCTGATAAAGTGCTGCTTTCTTTCATCTCCTAGTACAGCTCTCTGCTGATATGATCAGCAGTCAGACAAGCGAACTGGCTAAACGGCCCTGATTTCCGAGCCAGCCAGGTCGGTGTGCTGGTGTCACGCTCCATTTGAAGAAGGAAGCTCATCTTTGCCTGGGTTTCTCTGCGCTGTGCAGATCCCCCTCTCCACGAGCTAACATAGAACATCCTTGCCAGAGAAAATGTGCATTTCCAGCCCTGGTCTAGAAATATACAGATCAGGATTGTGTCTTGTGCAAGTTACTTAAAACCTGACGATCAAGCTCAGAATCAGAACTCTCAAAATCTACACATTGGGTTTTGGAGGTATTTGACATTAGGTCAAATGTCTCCTCAAGAAGAGGAGACCTTCCCGGATCAGAAGAGCAATTCTTGTCTCCTCAGACTCTTTAGGGACCATGTTGAGCTTTCCTTTTCCACTCTGCCCCCAGTATAGTTTCTTCCTCTCCAAAAACAACTGTTATTGGGTTTGTTATTGTTATATTTAGATATTTGTTCCTTTCCCAAGGTGACTGTGGCCATTGCCTTTGCTTACTGTGATGGTAGATGCCGCATCAAAACTCAGGACAGGTGCCAAGGCTTTGCTCACCTTTTCCTAATGGGAGCTGCGAAGCATATTGATACTGTACTACCGAAGGCCATCTCCATCGTAGCGGGATGACTAGGGAAGTGCAAAGATGATCCTTATTCAGTCCTTTCAGAGCAAGGAACAGAGATGTTTGGTTTTGGTTCCAAAGGAGCTCTGGGGGTAGAAATAACAACTTTGCTGAGGTCTTCTCAGCACCAGTCCAGACATCTGAGTTCAGCTTTCTCCTGCAGATAGTGGAGACAGTTCCAGTTTGAGGTCACCTCCTTTGAACGCGCTTTCCCATGGGTTCTCTAGGTTTTGTCAGAAAAGGTGTTTTGATATGGTTTTGGATTTGAATTTTCTTAGGAGTTCTCCTTCCTCATAGGGGAAGAGGGTAAAGATAGACCCAAGACATCATGGAAGGTAGAGAGCACCTGAAACCACAGTGTGCTGCAAGTCCCCACAGTCGCATCACATGGCTGCACAGCTGCAACGGTACGGCCATTTCCCATTTGAAAACCAGTCAGACTAATGTTTTCCTCCTACAGAAGAGCAAACACAAACGTGGAAAGAGACTAAGAGGGCATGTTTATCACTTGCTTACCTTCCCATGGTGAAGAAGCCACAGAAGTTATTACAGAAACCTCACCTTTCAAAACATTCCCATGGCCATGAACAAGCTACTGGACAAATGTATATCCTGAGAGGATTTCTCATTTGCTGGAAGATCAACACTGATCCAGCCATTGCCTGTTGCTTTTTGAAGTTTCAGCAGCAAAACAGAAACACAGTGGTTTGCCAAGAGAGGTGGGCAGGAAACAGTTTTTCCAATCCACAAGCAATTCTCAGTTTAGAGTTTTCCCATCCTAATACTGAGTGAAAGGGAGAAATCAGAAACTTAAAAGGATTCAGATCATATCAACCAAATAATTTTTCTGAACTTTCCTCCTTTAATGTTTTTGGTGTATAAATTTAAAATATTTTCTTTTAATTCCAAAATGTTTCCTTTTTATTATAAGTCACAGTAAATTTGAAAGCAAAAATATTATTATTCTTTCGTTCACTTCCCCTCCCAAAGTAAGACATTCAGATCACCATCTGTGATTTCCATCAACTGGCATTTTTCAATTTAAAATAATTGCCAGAAAATACCAATCAGTATTCCAGTCCATGTTAATGACTGCCTTACTGCAGCCTAGAGGTGACAATAGTTTAGTGACTGCTGAGCTGCATGTACAGAGCTTGTAATCCCTTAAGTAGTGCTTTGAGGCTTCCAGTAGCTAATATATGTCCACCACCATAGCAAGGAATAAAATGAATATTGCTTCCTTTATCCCTTTATGTTTAGTATTACAAAAGCTTGTAGAACTGAATTTCCAGAGTGGTAATTTTTTTTCCCTTCCACCGTTGGATGATAAATTTGTTTATCTTTGCTCTTGGCACCAAACTTTGTGAACATTTCTAAAAGAAACAATGAAAATTCACTCATGGTCTGCTAAATCAATACTCCCAGTGTCTCGTTCTCCGTTGCCAATGCACCTTGGATAACCATTCACCGCTCTGCCTGAGTGGCGGTTCGCGTCCATTTTGCACTGGTGGAAATGACTAAACCAGCTGCAGAGCAATGGAGAATCAAAGCTCTGCCTCCTCCCTTAGATGCCAATCTGAGCACCAGCTCTAAGAAAATACATGGCTGAGGATGAGCCTTCATCCCAAGACAGTGATAAGCAGAAAGGATCAAAGTGAACAAGATAAAATGACGGGCGTAGCCTCTCCATGCAACAGGGATAAGTCACAATATTTCTGTACAGTTGCTTCCTTAAACACAGAGCACAGAGACAGACTGGAGAAGATGTGGCTGCAGATGGTATGTGTAAGAGGATGTAGACTCAAATTTGACAGTCGCTTTACAAACAAAACCCCGGCTATGTGATCTCCCTTCAGGTCTACTTGCTGCTGCAGAATAGTTTGCTGTGGGCAAAAATGCCGAGTTTTCCAAAGCCTGATTTATGATTATTCTCTCCTAAAGTCTTAAAAACACAAAAATTATTACAGCTATTTGTATCTCATCCTGGCATCATTGTTCTCCATTGCAGTATGTGGAACTATCTTTTCTTAAAATGCTGGATTGAATCCATATTCTATTTATTATATCCGAGGACTGCTCTTCTTGATTTTATAGCCTGTTGTTTTCGAACTGGGGGTGGGGGATAAGAAGTGCGCAATCTGAAACAGCACAGAAGTGTCATCATCATCCTTTTTTTTTCCCCCAAAAAAATAATCGCTCCCAAAGCCATCTGATTTTTAGACCTTTACAGCAAAGCAGAGCACAAGGGCAAAAATGAAAATCTCTGATGGATGGGTGTTTGGCTTCTCCCCTAGGCCAAAAAGCATATGATGCAGATATGAGGGGGTTAAGGATGTCTCCTGTTCTGCCCCCATGTGCTTTTACTGCCCTGCATTCATTTATTGTCCTGGTCATTTAAGTTCAGGGAGAAGGACTGAACAGCCTGGTCCTGGGAGTGGGAAGCAACTCATGAAGAAGTGAAGGAGGCAGCATGTATCCGACAGCGTTTCCACACATTTTAATTCTAACTCAGTCCCTCCTGTCCCCACATGAAAGCTTTGTGCATGTACTTTACACATGGCTTGCGCCCGCCTATTTTCATCCACATCCTAGAGCAGCTCTGACGTTGTGCTTTGCCCTTCACCCAAAAAGTCCCTGACAGTGTGACCACTGGTTTGCCAAGTAGCTACAAAATATTTGTCTGAATTGGAAAAGGTGGGTTTCCAGATTTTTAAAAATTTGAGAAACCAGTTTCCAGTTTAGTGTTTGTCAGTGATTCTTTATTCTGTGGACCACAAAACCTTTCTGAAGAAGCAAACCAAATCCGCTAGTGGGATAGGTGGGTGATCCTGGATGCCGGCAGTGCCAGAGGGAGAGCATGTGTGATAAATAGCTGGCTTGGCAGGCTGTGACAGGCACAGGAAGGCACATACAAACTAGCTCGACGGGAGTGAGCGCACGTAAGGGTTTTTGGTACTTGTCCACCTTTCCCCCTCTGATGGACCACAGCTAAACAGTGCAGCATCTGTTGTGCACCGCTGTTGACAACATTTTATCCTGTGACTCACACTGTGGCACTGGTGCACACCCGTTCACACACGGTGTGTACCAGAGGTTTCTAGGCCACATCTTCCTCCAAAGAATGAGAGAGAAAAGTGTGAGGTGCACAGAAACCATTCCTCCTTATGCAGATTGAGTTTACCAGGGGAGGTGAGCAGAGTCCCTTTGCTGTGGTGCGCCACATGGTGCAGTCACAGCCTGTCCCACCATTCTGACCACATCTGTGTCCACCCATGTTTTCCCCTCTCATGGGCACCAGGCTGTTGGGAATGCAACCTTCGATAGAAAGCAAAGGAAAGCATAAAGGGAATTCAACCACAATCTTTTGGCTCTAAAATCAACTTATTGCCTTTTTTTTTCATCTTTCTGGATAGAGAATAGCTCTAACAGAGCTGAGCTGCTCCTCAGCACTCCCAGTCTGGAAGATACTTTTTTCTGCTGTCAAACACTCACCACCAGCCAGGTGCTGCTGGGGAAGGGAATAGGTGCTGGGGGATTTACGTTTAACTCTATACATCTCACCAAGGTGCCTCAGTTATGAATGCTGTGGGCTCCCAGCAGAGTGGATGGAGAGAGATTGGCTGTCAACGGGACGATTCAGGGGGCAGATGCTCTGAGTCACACTCATTTCCCATCACCAGGATCCCAGCTCAGCTGCCTTCGTGGCATGGCAGGGGTGCCTTTTCACCTTGGCTTTTAGGATGCAGTTAAAAAGATTTATGGCCAAAGCACCCTGTTAGGGTTGTCTAGAGTTTTGTTTTTGTTGTATAAAAGCCATAGCAGTGAGTGAACTAGTAAATGTTTGGATTTGGTACCTGTTGTTGAATACAGAGACTGAGATTTTTAGAATACATCTAAAAAGAGTTTGGTCCCTAGTTTCCCATGCAAAGTCGAAGGTGTAACTCAAAGATGTCTTTAAAAACCCCACATTGAAAGGTGTTAAATCTGCAAGATGACTCAATTTTCTGTGGAAACAGGGTCCTCCAGTGGCAGCTCCCCCAGGCCAGTATGCTCCTTTTCCTTACTTTGGGATACCAACCTCAGCAACATTGTCAAAATGAGGGTCTCCCGGTAAGCCATTTCTCTGTAACAGGCCACATCCCAGCTCCCATGCTTGGCCAGGGAAAGATGGGCTCCTGAGTAGCGTGGAAGTCCCTGCACAGGCACGTTTGGATGTTACCAGCCCTCCTGGAACAGACACAACGAATGAGCAGAGTGATGTGGCTACGGCAGCTATTTTGTAATTGTGCTTCACAGGTTGTGCTGTTTATGACTACGGTAATCATTAGCATCAACTTCCACAGTAGGTAGGAAGCCAGGGTTATCCACAGTACAATTCCACTTTGGAGTTGAATTATACTGTGAATACATAACTATACTGTGAGTACATAATATTGTACTATTATGAAGATGTATGGATGAATTTCTACTACACTGAAGTACAGAAATCTCCTATATCCCATCACAGACTTGTGCAACAACAGCCCTACAGGTGGACAACCGCATTAACATGGTTTCTGCCCCTGGTCTGGTGAGATCATGAGAATAAGTCTGCACTCTGGCTCTCAAGCCCATCTGGGGTCTTTTGCTGAAACGGAACAACAAAATACTTGTGTTTGGCTATTTCAGAGAAAAAGACCAACAACAACAGAAAGCAGAGTGGTTTTGTTACATTATTTGTGTAATGGCTTAACACTCCATGTGGCATAAGCAGCAGTATCATGATGTTAGCCTCACATCAAACAGATGGCTAGGGAATTATGATATCTGAAAACCCAGAGCATCTTCCATTTCTAGATGCCAGTTAATAATACAGGTGGTGCTGTATGAAGGGAAGAGACTTTGATACAGCTTTGGGGCTCAACTAGTCCACAGGGTCCAATTCCCAGTTCAATTGCAGTCCTTTCCTCCCTCTCGCCACATAGACATCTGGTGTTATTAAAAGCTAATAAAAGAACTGTTTTCAGAGCTAGCTCCCCAACATTGCATGTGTAACCATATGTGGTAATATAGCATTACATTAAAAATAAAAAGAAGCCTGCTTATTGAAGATAGGCAACCTTTTTTTTTTCAGCATCCCTTCTCTGTTCAAGTGGTTATTGGTTGTTGTAACCATTCTCATCTTTTGAAGATATTTAATCAGATGCAATGGGTGGATTTATTAAAAGGTCTTGACCGCTCTGCTCTTTAGATAGCCATGACCTTATGTCTGAGTGTGGAAACCATCTCAAATCCAGCATCTTTAAAAAAAATAAATTCCTTTTTCCCTCCCTGTGGTGTATATGCTGGCTTTACTCCTATTGTGTCAACATGGACAGTTTCTGCCCAAAAAAGGCCAATAGAGAACTGCTCCTATACAGAAAATGTTTCAGCAGCATTAAGCTGATAAAATTAACTGAACACTTCCTAGATTACTGATTTTCCTGGGCCCTGGATGGAAAAGACTGGAGCAGTGTAAGTTGGAATCAGTTCTCAGCAGCTCTGATTGTGGCAGGACTAACGACTGTGCTCATTAATTCTGTGTTCAAATTAAGAAGACAGAAAAGCATGACAGAAACCATGGGTAAAAGGAGAGAAGAAATGGGGCTGAACCAAAAACTGCCTCCAGTGCTGACCCAGGAAGCTTTCTGTAACCTTTCAGTGAAAAGAGCCATCCCATGCTATTTACTGAGTAGTTCACATAAAATGGCCCTATCACAGAATGGATGATGTTATCTAAATATGGAAAGAGAAATTGGGGAAATAAAACTGCTATAAGAGAACAGATAGCACAGCACTTCGCTGCAGCAACAGACATTCTCCTCTGGAGTCAGTGGAGTCTTGACTTACCGAGGGGAAACTGAGGCTGGAATTTGGTTCGTTCTCCTCATCAGCAACGGCAGTAAAGAAATAATGTCAGCTTCAGTGACCCTGACCTGAAAAGCATATCAGACTCATCTGTAATGTCCCACACTGGCAATCCAGACACTAAATCTCTAAGGCATAGGGTGCTGGCCCTCAGGAATGGCATTTCTGAGCTTTAATGGGCTGTGGAGCAAGGTGTGCCTCCTCCTCTTCCTCTCTGGGCAGACAGAAAAGGTGAGTTACAACATGCAGTGTAGAGGGAAACAGGGGACAAGGAAAAAAAAGAGAAAGAAAAATGACTTATTTCATTAAGAAGCCTCCTTTGCTGCAGACAGGATGCACACAACAGGAAGGATGTGGACACTGAATAACTCATCTCAGGATTTCTCTGTCATTAAGGAAATGGAGGTATTGAAGCGTGGGTTTCCTTTGCATGCTATTCTAGTGAAAAGCAGTTCAGCAATAGGCAAAATGTTACTACTACTTTGCTGCTGCTAAAGGAGAAAACTTTCCCTCTCTTCCTCTCCCTACCCTGCACCTGCTCATCAGGCTCACAGTCCACCAGCACTCGGCAGGAAAATTCATACTTACTTGCTTCACGGTATGTTCCTTCATCACAGACACAGAAACACACAGTGTATCCGCTGCACGGCTGCTTGGGCAATAGTTTAATACAACTACTAAACACGTAAGGGGAGAGTAAAGCAAATCTAGGTACTAACCTTCCCAGCAGCTTCAAGGTTTCTCAGAAATGTGGCTGGAGCTGGATTTTGCCACCCCAGCAGTGAATGTCCCCAAGCTAGAGCCAGGATGCCCCTGCTATAGGAAGGGCTGAGATGGCAACAGGGAGCAATGAAAAGCTGGGTTTGCTGCTCCTGTTGTCCCTGGGAAAACCTGTGAGAGCAAAGGGGAAAGTAGCAGATGTATCACTGCTGAGAACAGCCAGCTCTGACAAACTATTGCAATCAACCCCCCTAGATCTTCTCTGACTGAAATGGCGCTCTGAATTTTTCAGGTGAGTTTTCATAATAACTCTCTTCCTTGACATCATGAGGATAAACAGCCTTAGTGCCATTTTAAAATGAAAAAAAAAAAAAGTTTTATAAAAAATAGATTGTAAACTTCTGCAGATGGGAATTATTTATATTTTTGCATTTATACAGCTCCTCGCACAGTGCTGTCCCAGACCAAGACTCCTAGATATTACTGGAATACAAATGATATCAGCCAGGGATATGCAGACATTTTGATAGTTTCATTTCATTTTTCATTTGCAAATTATTTTAAGAGGCAGAACGGAGGAGAACATCATCCACAAAAAGGAAGGCAGAATCTCTTGCAGGCAGAATACTTGTAGGCTAAAAAATACTCAACAAATTCTTTAGTCACCTAAGTTTCATTACACATCACCAGGAAAGACCTAACTTTAGGTTTGACCTCCACAGTGTTGTATAAATAGAGAAGGAAACCTGAGAAGCATTAAGATGTAGCCTTCCTCAGGAAAAAAAAAAAAGCAGTCCCTTCATTAATGACTCCCATTATAGCTATTCATTGTATCCTCTTTTCCTTTACAAAGTCTCACATTGTCAACCAGCCCTCTTAAACGTTCATTGTGTGCCCATTATCAAAATATCATTTTCGGCTTCACTGAACACATGTAGGAAATGTAGTAGTGTAAAAAGGAAGAGGAGGAGGGAAGATAGCACAAGAAAAAGAAAGAGAAAGATAATAAGCTTAGACTGTATTTGTGTAATTACCCTCTCCAGAACAATCTTCTGAGAAAAGGATATGTTTAATTTTTGTTATGTCATAAATCTTAAACTCTCAGGTTGTCACTGATTAGGCTAGCAAGTAAACAACTGAAAATGGACACTGGAAGATTGCCTTCCCCACCACTTCACTTTTAATAAAGATGGATTTATGATGAATGGAGGGAGACCTCTGTGGTCAATTTTGAATCTGTTTTATAAGGACTGTCTAATCAATGTTACACATCCAAATGGGAAATCACTGGTAGTGTGCACAAAGTATAAATTGTGCAATTTCAGAAGAATGAAACAAACCTGTTTAGGAAATGTCCAGCCAACACACCAATTTTTCTCATTCCCATTCATGTTCTTTATCTCTTATAACATTTTCTGACCCTTGATTTAAAGTTAATTCTGGTCCTGACTCAGGCTTCATTCAAGACCATGACAAAACTGTCATTGACTTCAATAGCAGAAGGATCAACCTCTCAGTGCAAGACTAAAACCTTGGCAAATGAAATACAGTAATTTCTCAACAGACAAATGATAGAAAGGCCTTCTTCTCTGACCACAGCATGCCTCACCATCAACCTCCAAGAAGTTCTCTGGAAGCTACTAGTGCTACCAATTGATGCAGGACCCTGCCCAATTCGAACTGTAGAGAGACATCAACAACTTGCCTAAGATCCAACACCAAGCACTCATCTGCAGGCAGAAAGGCTTGATCATAAGCCACAGCTGGATGTTATTCATCCTGCACTACCAGGGTAAGCAAGAAGGACCAAAGCATGGATCTTCTTAGGTAGAAGGCCCTCCAAAGCTCTAGTTTGTGAAGGCAACGGGAGCCAAGCAGCCTGCTCCCCCAGGGGAGCGAGCTAGGTAGTTACAGCAGTGAATACAGGCAGATACAGCCTGTATCCAAAGTCAAATTTCAAGTTGCATTCTCAAGGGGATAAATACTTCTATGGCTTTCAGAAGCGTAGCTTTCAATGACTTGATTTCAGGAGACAAGCAGACTTAGAAAGGGCTGAAAAGAGCAAACTATTATCCACTTGCAATTGGCCTGAACTGAAATTAGTCTGGATATATTTTAGATCTCCAATGCCACGGAGACGGTGTTGGTCACCACCCCCTGCATTGCAGCTGTCATCGTATGTACCTTTGTCACCTTTTCACCCCTAAGTATGAATATTTGGATTAGATTATGTAGTATTTTAAATGTCAATGGGACATTTGGCATATTGGATTTCCATCCACCCATCCATCCTAAGAGTTCTTTCCTGTTTCGTTTTTTTCATAAGATATTGAAAACTTGGAACAGTTAACACAAAATCAATGGGAATTTCACCAAGGGCTCTACCTGAGGGACACAGTTTTGCTATTCCTGTCTTGGTCAACTACTGTCTTAGGAGCTTTCAGTTGGGCCAGCAGGCAGATATACCTATTGCATAATTGCAAGGCCATCCCTGGTGGATGGAGCTCTGCCAGCTGGCAGGGAGGACACCTGACAGCATGCAGGCAGGAAGGGTACATCCACGTTGATAACACGGTAGGGTCTAACAGCTCCGTGACTTTGCTTTTCTTTGTCATTAACATTCACACTCTTGTGGCAGCAGGACTTACGCAGCATTTTAAAGGCAGACAATGAGCAGGGTACAGCCTTGAGACGTGCGCAGTCTTAGAGATTAGTTGTACCTTGGAATTCGACCCGAATGGGATGACATGCAGCTGCATTACCCCAGGAACACAGCAGGGCACAGACTGCGACTCGCAGAATCATGGCCCATCCCTTAGTTCCCCCCTCCCCTGCCAGCGTTTGCCTGCAGTTCTGACCTTCTTCGGTTTGCTCATCATAGCAGAGCAGTGTGGCGGGTCTGAACTGGGGAAATTACTGCAGCCTACACTTCTCCTTTAAGCTGCAGATTCAGCAACAGTTGTTTAGTTGAATCTTTGATACATTCATAAAATATATCTATCTATATATTTATCTATCTATATATCCATGGGGGGGTGGGGGGGGGGGGAGGAGAGAGAGAGAGAGAGAGAGAGAGAGAGAGAGAGAGAGAGAGAGAGAGAGAGAGAGAGAGAGAGAGAGAGAGAGAGAGAGAGAGAGAGAGAGAGAGAGAGAGAGAGAGAGAGAGAGAGAGAGAGAGAGAGAGAGAGAGAGAGAGAGAGAGAGAGAGAGAGAGAGAGAGATATTCCCTTCCTCTTTCCCAAAAAACAAAATCAAAGCCAAAACTTTTCTTTGCCATTTGAAGTTACTTTTTAATTAGGATATTACGGGGGGTGTCTTCCAGTCTTGGAAGGTCCTGTTCTGTTTTTTCATTTTTCTGTCAAAAATGCTTGAAAGCAGAATGACTTTTTTTCCCCAACAATTAAGCTAAAAACTGAAGAGAGGGAGTCAAGTCATGAAGCGTCCCTATCTATGAGTGAGGAGTGATAGCTGTCACCTGGGTGCTCTCTCTCCACACAACTAAGGCACTGACAGATATCAGTCAGTGCATACAAGAGAGCTTCTGGGCACTGGCAGCACAAACCTATTTCCCTGTTGTGGTGGCCGCTTTGGTTGAAAAGCCTGGGTTAGAGGACATGGACCTTGCTTCCCCACCAGCTTGGCTTTTCTGCACACTTCTCCTATGGCCTAGTTCAGTGCACCACTGACGTGCAGTCTGTCTGCTCACGCATGGTACGTGCAGCACCTCCCAGGCATGCCAGACCGATTGTGCTGACTTCACTGGCGACCTACCCTTTCCTTAGGAGAGGGCCTCATGGAAAGGATGGTGGCCAGGAGCTGGCTGCTGCTGTGCTCCCAAAAGCTCACGAGCCTCTGAGGAACTGCAAGTGGCACATGACTAAACTTGGCTTTGTCCCTTCAGCCAGCTCTGCCGGCCGGGTGCCTGCCTGCCCCATCTTGCTCAGGAATGGTATGAGTGGGTGCTGCTGAACAAGCTGTAGTCACACCTCCCAGCAACCTTCTCACAGCACAGTTGGATGGTAAAGCAGGGATCTGGGAAGAGCAGCTGTGGAAAAAGGCCAGCCTTGCAGGAGAAAGGAGACCTGCCCAAGACTCCTGAGCCTTCCATGGTGTATCACCACGCAGAAGGCTTGCTTTGCTTGCCTGCTGGTCCTCGGTTTGCCGGTTCCCCCTGTTTTCACCAACTCCTGCTGGTGTCTGATTGAACCCTCTTGTGGCTTTACTTCACTTTGAGTCATGGCCTTGTTAACAAAGGCCTATATGTGAGCAAGGCAAGCCATGATGGGAAGTGCAGCAGATGTACTTTATGCAGCACCACATCTAGTGAAAATCCAGGGGGAATGCCCACTGTTAGGTTTGCATTGTTTTCCGTGGTGTTTATTTAGTTCACTGCTCTATTCCTTGGCCTTCCTCTCGTGCCCAGGCTCTGTGTTTGCTGGGGTTTAGTCTGACCATTGCTGGTTTAGAGTGGCCTCTTCTTTAAAGGGACAGCCAAACTGAAGAATGGTTGTGGTTGGAGAAATGAGTGTACACAATGACATCATGCTCTTCAGTATGTAGAAACTGGATTGTCAATCACTCAAAACAGCTTCTTTACACTATTTTGAATGCAAATCAGTCTTTGAGCAGGCATAAGTTATGACTGTATTCACTTTAAGGCCCCTTTATGCTACCAGAGCAATAAAAACAGTCTCATAGTTAAAACCATATTCCCCCATTCCAAGCTGTGGTAGCAATTTAGGTTGTTTCCACTACCATTCAAATTGATTCTTGCTACCCCTCCTTTGGGGATTATATTGCTTCATCCTGAACAAATGCTGATGGAGACTGAGGGTCAGGTTTCATTTATATGAACGGTGTGGACAGACCTGCTCATGCTGATCTTGTTGGAGCAGATGAGGGTGTAGCTGCTCTCAGGGATTCCCCACCATCCATATTCCTCCAAGCAGAGCCAGGAAAGTGCAATGTAAGACACTTCTCACCCAGCTGAATGGCAAGCCATCCATCTTTACCTAAGTGGAGGACAGCTCTTCACCTCCATCACCATCTTTCTAAGTAAAATTTATTAAAAGTGAAGGTATTCCAGCTGCCAGACCTGTAAACTTAAACATTATTTAACCAAATAAAACTATTGTCTCCATTCTAGGCCTCCTCACGGGTAGTGGCTGTTGGTGAATTAAGACTGAACAGTCACCTCAGCTTTTCAAGACTTTGCCTTTAAAAGCATACTATAGCCTCATCTGATATAAATCTACATTATCCCATTGCTCTCTATGTTGATTTATATCAGTGGACTAGCTATTATACCAACATCAATAGCAATCTGCATCTCTATTGGTGGTGATTAAGGGTGGAAAAACAGCTTGGAGGAAGAGAGAATATAACACTCAAACTCTGACTAAAAACCTGAAAAGTAGAAGCCTGATCAATGCTGGTAGGAGTTTGCTGGGAATAAGCTGAATTTATGATTTGACTTAGTCTGAATGGACAAAAAGTCAGGCCACAGCTGTCATCAGGTTTCCACCCTGGTCTTCCACAATTACTGTCTCAGATAAACTGGGTGCAGTTTTATACCCAGAAACATCTATGGTGGCAATGTTAGGGAATGAGGACACCTAAGTGAACCCTTAACCAGTCCACATACTGCTTTGGCAGTGCTGAATTTGCACTTCAGGACTTAGATTTTCACTTCACAGCACCTAAAGTGGGGTTCAGATTTTTTTTTTTCAGCAATTCAGCTGCTGGTGACTCCCAGATTGGTGCCAGATAGTATTTTTTCCAGAACTCAGTTCCCATTACCCTGAGCTCTTCCAAAAAATCCATCTATGGCACTTCTCAAAGTTGCTGCCGGAGAGCTCAGGCAAAACCAAGAGCTCCCAAAACCAAGCCGAAATAACAAGGAACACAGCATATGTTTTCTTAAAAGCCAGGTAAAGTTTGTCTATGAGAGAAGCAAACCAGGAACAAGCCCAGGGAGCCTCCATGCTGAGAGCCTTGTTTTGTTTTTGCTTTACAATTTCACAACTTTAAGTCCTTTCAGGTTCTCCCATTCATGCTTTAAAAGGCTGAAATTCTCTGTAGTGCAGCCACAAATATCACAGCCCTCTTGTCAACGTCCAAGCAGCTCAGAGCTGCAATTTATTTAAAGCTAGCCTGAAGTGAACCAGTTAGTAAGAGCTGGTTTCCTATCACACCTCATTCCACCTTCTGCCTTTGAAGCCCACTTAACACAGCCCTACTATTCCTCGGGGACTTCAGGGGATTAAGGCAGGCCCCTTGACAATGCACTGACTGTTTTAGTGCTGTTGCCTTTTCTGTTTATCAACTAAAATGAGAGAGAGCGGACCAAAAATAAAAGACAAAGAAGGGAAGAGAGAGGGGAGAAAGAGTGAGAGATGGAAGGGGGGGGAGGAAGAAAGCAAGATTTTTAATACAACAAAATCTTGTTGTTTGGGGCTTCTGTTAGTATTAGTAAGCTTCAAGTACAAGCACTTGTACCCTTAATAATGTAGCAGAGAAATAATTTCCCTAAAGCTCCACCTCCGTATGTCAGATAAGTTGCATTTGTTCCACTAATTCTCCTTTCTTAGGGAGACCCAGGTGTAAAAGCCCTACAGGGTATTCCGTTGCCTGTGTCTGAGGAGCCCAAAGAATTGTAACTCTTATTTAGAGCAGTTGATAACAGTATTTGATCCTTCTTTACTTTACTAAAATCCTCTTGTTGCTGGCATCATGCCTAAGGCATTGTCTACCTGCAAAATCTGCAGCATTATCTTACTGATAACAAAGCTTGGATAACACCGTGAGGAGTTAAAATAACATAGGATGAATGGGATCTACCGACACTCATTATACTATGATCTTGGGAAGGTTTGCTCCTTGATGTTGAACAACAGCTACTTATCACTGCTCTGTCCTGCAGGGAGCCTAAATGCTGTGATAACCACAGTATGGAAAAGACAGGCAAATGCCATGTGCTTTCATGAAGAAGGTACAGAAGATGTCTTCTAAACAACTTCCTCTTCGAAAAAGAAGGATACTCTGGGAAGAGACATGTAAAGCACATAGGTTAATGAAAATCCCAGCAGCAGTGCTGAGAAACCCAAGGCAACAGTAAAATAAGCAAAAGCAAGTGGATGGTGGGACCCCACAACACCAGGCTTGAGAATTAGGAACCTCCCTCTATCCTTCAAGCCACCAACATCTGGAATACACATGAGCCGAGCAAGCAAAGAAGGTCTAATAAAAGCTGTTTGAGGCAGCTCAAAAATTTAGGGACCCCATGTGGCTTTTCTATGGAAAAATGCTCTAGAAGATGAGATATCTGCCACTGCAGCCCATAAACCTTTTCCCTCTCCCACTCTCCTATGTAGTACATGTTTAGACTAGTCTCTACGGGACTTTCTTGCCTTTATCACTCTTCAGTCATATGCAGAGAAAGAAAAATAAGAGAAACCTATAGCAATCTACCCATCAGCCCCCAAGGACGAGTGAGATTCCAGCCTGTGGTGCGTACTGAGCGGTGGATGGGACAGCATCGGGGGCAGGTAACAGTGCGGTTAATCACCTTCAAAATTTCTTTGCATCCTGATAGGGCCATCTGCTCCTGGGGCGAGTATAACAACCCTTGATTGCTATAGCTGCTGATTAGCAATACACTCCAGAAAAGGGGTCACACTTCTCCAACCGGATAGGATCTGCTCCAGCTGGATAGGACCTACTACCTTGTGTAGCTGACTCTCATCAGTCTGTATTTCCTCTCACTGCCGTAGAGTTCCTGCTGCTCTCCATTGTTACATCCCTGTTCTGAGTTTCACCAGCGGCTATCTGACACAGCCTCAAAACTCCTGTCATGGGAGCAAAGAGCTGATGCATCAGCTCAGAGTGACATCCTGTGTGGTCAGCAGGTGCCACGAAAGGACTGTGATTTTGAATGTTTTTGGATGTTTGCATGATTTGTTTTGCATTGGCCTAGTTGTGGGAGACTCTGTGATCAGTTTTTCTCCCTGCCTTATGCCTAGTGGGAAAATTAATTTCTCGCTGAGCAGTCCCTCTGCCCTGCAAAAGACAGCAAAACCTCCACCACCATGTCCCCCTCGGGGGTGGGGGCAGGAGGGGGTCTTTGCGAATCATAGGCATTCAAAACCACAGCCCACAAAGTAACCTCATCAGGTGGGAGTGGGTGGGTAGGTTTATACTGGGACCTGTTTCCTCTTTTAGTTTTACTGGTTTCCTTCAGTAATCATTAGGGCTTAACTAAGCTTTTCTGGTTTCCCCTTGTGCTTCTGAAGTTCTTTTGTTCCCACAGTGGAAGTGGAGCTGTAAGTATCCCAAGCTTTCAAATCAAATAATTTTATATTCCTGAAACTCTTGGTCTGAGCTTAAAGTTCAACTCAGCGCTGGCCATTTGCTCCACACAATAAGGGGAAAAGGACAGAAGGCAAAGCTGGTATCTTCTGATGCTGAAATCTCAATATATTAGCTGATTCTTTTGCTTCAGATCAAAATAGACTCACGGTATTACAGTGTCAGCACTTACTTGTCACACGTCCCACACTGGCCCAGAGGGAGAGCACAAGCAAGCACCTGTTATGAAGACATCGGGCAATGGAGAAACCCAAAGACACTCTAAGGGATTCAGTGTGGTAGCTTTTAGATGAAGGACTGTCCTGCACCTGGCAAAAAAAAAAAAAAAAAAATTCTCCCCAGATGCAGAGTCCTGACTACAGAGGCATAAAGCAGGGTCTGATCTGCTGGCAAGTGATCTGCCACACTGCACTGCTATCACCAACTCTGTGACTGCCCATTAGGTACAACAGTTTTCCTCCCAAGCTCCATAGTCACCACACACAGCCCCAGACGAGATCTTCTCACTGCTGCCTGGAGCACCACTTCACTGGCTACTATAGAAAAGTCACTCTTGCTGCAAATCCAACTCATTTTTCTTCTAAATTAGGCTGAACATTACTTACATAGCTCCCTGCAGTGAAGAAAGCACTGACAGTGACAGTCTTTGATGCTATGCGATGTTCAAGGCTTCAGGAGTTGCTACCAACCATCAGTATCAGGCACAAATAATCCTGCTCTAAGCTCTGCCATGGCATAACAAGCCTTTCCTGGGTGCGTGCAAGCAGCACAGATGTCTGGCATCAAAATGTGCTTCAGAGCATCCACTGAATGCATTTAAAAGAAGATGAACTGCATTCAACAGGCTCTCAGTTCATCCTCCCAGACCAAGATTTTAAAGAAAGGCCTGGAGTAGCTATGCAAGATGTAATGCTGGGGGATGAGAGGGCTATTATTTTCCAGCAATTGGCTGGATTTGGAGCACCCTGGTGCAAAGAGAGAGTTAGGGCATGGATACCAGTGTGCTCCACATCTTCAACAACTGTAAGCATTTCAGCTCCTCCCAGCTCACTCATTTTGGCCTTTCTGTCAAAGTAAGCATGGGGACAGCCATGGGGACAACTGTTTAAAGAAGGAAGAAATCCCTTTCCTCTGTCCCACTTTAACTTCTGGGATTGTAAAATACTGGCTGCACCATAGGCTTCCTCCGTGACAGTGGTCAGGTCATAGGACCACCGTGGTTCCATTTCACTCCCCCAAAAAGGGTGCAGCAGTTCTTCCTCTCTTCCACACAGTCTGTGGCCTCGAGCCCAGGGGACCTTGTTACTCCCTACAGCCTCCCAGTGCTGCAATGAAGAGATGAGCAGTCTAAGCAAGGGCTGCCCCAGCACCGAATGCTGGAGAGGTGTCAGCCCTACCAAGGCGATAGGCAGCCTAAGGCGGGGTGCGGGGTGACTGTCCCTGCCTCCGCGTTGTCACTTCTCTGCCACAGCCACCACTGCCAATGCCTGGCAAAAATGTCTGGGAGATCTGGTATCAGTTTCTGATCCCAAACACAGATACAAAATGCCAACAAACTTTAGGAGGGCTGGACTCCAATTCTGAAGTGCCTGGCACAGAAAAATTTGGAGCACAGTTATGCAAATGGCTTCTAGGGTCCGTTATCAATGAAGATAAGCTCATTTCTAACTGGGAATAAGCAGGCACCCAGCTGAAAGCTTGAAGGCATTTTAAGCAATCCTGCTTTGCTAAAAACAAATCCAAAAGCAGTTACTGTGGCTCCACTGACACATGGTGACTTGCTAAATCACAGTAACTCAGTTTTAACTGCGTGGCCATACTCTTCTGTGTCTGGCAACCCACACACTAGCCCAAGGTCCACATTCCTTGATTGTGTAGTGCTTTGGAAATACGTGCTGCTATCCCAAAATATTTCCTTAAGGCCACCTTGAACTGGCCTTGGCAGAGCCAAGGAGCATGTGCAATGGAAAGTTCATTTTCACCTGCTTCATCTTAGCAGGTGGCATCTTTTTGTGGAAGAAAAGACACAGAGTGGGCATAAAAGCTTCAACAAAACTGACTAACTACATACATAAAATTACTGGAGAGGTAGCTATTATATATATCTGAGGAAATTCTTGGGAGATTTTGCTGAAAAAAATGCTTACTTTTTCACCCACCATCAGAATGTTCATATAAAACTTACAGGCAATAGAGGAAAAGGATACAGTGTCTATAACCAGTTCAGGCTGTTTCTTCCTCTGGGAGATTTCAAGTGATTTGATTCAGCTTTCTAACATTGTTCAAGGTAGACTTCATCTCCCCTAGCACTCATCAAAGCTGCTAATAGGTACTTCAGAACTCATAAAGAGATGACCAAATCTTGGGCATTGGGGACTCTGGCTCATTTATCTTCCACAGGCAGAATCAGATCTGATTTTTTACACTGCCTGCTCAGATGCTAATGCAGTGCGTGGTCTCTGGCACTTCATGGAAGCTTCCCTTACAATAACAGTCTGCTGTGAAAACACGAGGAAGGCAACACAGACTTCATACGGCTTCTACATTTAACTACACACAGATGGAGAAATGAGGGGGAAAAAGAAGAAAAAAAAAAAAAGCTTTACTTGGAAGTTGGTTACTGCAGAGTGGGGAAGAGGAGATGTATTTGAGTATATACCAAAACCAACACAAACTTTTTTCACACAAAAGCTCCTAATTTGTATAAATTAGGTGTGAAGCCCAAATTTCTCATACCCTGTGAAGATTTGGTGAGGTCTCAGGTTCTTAGTTAACATGAAACAGGTGGATCCATGCCACTTTCAATAAAATTAGAGTACTTCTCATTTGGATCTGATCCCACGAGTTACAGTGAACCTTTCCTCATTTTACAATGAGAATCTAATCACTATGCTGCTCCTCGCATAATGCAACAATTAGATTCAGGTCCAGATATACAAGAGAAGTTGTGCTAGTGGAGTGACACTTATGTGGTACTTGAAATATCTGCAGATATTAAGGACAATTTCATGGCTAACTAGTGAGAAGTGACACTTAACAGTCCTTTTTGTCAAAATGACTGTTTTGATATAAAAATGCTTCCCATTGAAGATAAAGATGTGCAAACCTACTCTGAAGGGATTATGTTTAGGACTGATTTTTTTTTTTCCCTTTTTTTTTGTGTGTGTGGCTTAAGCTCAGTTTCCCTTGATGTGCAGGACTTTTCACACTGCCATTACTGCTGACTGTACTGTATCCTGGGTTTGACCACAGTTCTAAAAAATAGCCATAGATACTAACTAAAAAAAACCCACCTTTTAGATTGTAGTCTAAAAAAATAATCTCTACATGGCGCCTATTTATATGGCAAATAATCTCAGCTCTTTTCAACATGACACGCCGAACTGCAGGTATTCAGCTGTACCTGGGAGATGCTAACTGTTGTGGTGCAGGCTGACTGTGGTGTTTGCTGGATGCTGTAGGTGAGTAGGTGCAGGGATTCCCTGCTCCCAAGGCCATGTCCTCAGTCTACAGTCTGGGACTATGGGTAACCTGGGAGTAAGAATACAAGGCTCAGTCTAGCAGCTTCCTTGATGCCATTATCATAATCCATAGGTAACACTGCTTTCTTCTTCTCTGGAGGAGCCTTGGGGATCAGATCACGTTGTGCATGGTGCTATGGGGTAGAGAGGCTATTTTAGCTATTCTTAGAAAGCCAAAGGACAATTTAACTACATCAGAACCCATAATTAGAAAAGCATCTCTACCATCTCCTAACATTAGAAGTCTGAAAATCAGCCACCAAAGCTGCTGCTTCACCAAAAGAGAAAGACAACCCCCTTTGGAGGACAGGTCACCTTAAGCTCGGTGCCTGTGACGGGTGGTGGGTCATCCTCTGGGGACGCCTGTCCCCTTCCCCTGATGCCAGGCACAGCCCAGCCTGTGGGCACTAGCACAGACAGCTTGCTCTAGCTGAGATGGATTCCACCCTCCCTGTCAGGTCTTCGGTTCATTGTTTTTATTATGACTTGAATTGACATATTTCATTACATACGATCACCCTCTGCCCCATCGTACATTCATCACATGTGTCAGTTCTGCTTTTCCAATCTGCTGCTTGATTAGCCTTTGTTAACAGAAATACTCGAACGATATACATGTAGCTGTGTACCTTTTGCTCATGCATTGGAGGACACCGTTGCAAAAAGGCTGCCGGGGCTTTTTCCCAGATAAAAATAGTCAGAGCCATAGCAAGGCCCAAGGACATCAGAAAACGCAGCTCTGTTCCCAGCTCTGCTCCTGACCTGTGTCGGGGACACGGCTGAGCATCTTCTCGCTCACCCTGTGTGCCTGCAAACTCTCTCCACTCTTTCTCTCTGGAGTTAAGCAGCTCATCAGCCGTCACCTCGTTCTGTGTGTTTGTGCCTATTATACAGACTGTCATTTTGGTAGAGGCCTTTAAGGGAAAAATCACTCTCAAGCTCCCGTTGGTGACAAAAGTAATGGTATAAGGGGGCAGTTGGCTGGAGGAATGACAAAATTAGAGAATTATTATATTATATCCCCTATTATTGGGAAAGATTATAGATGCCACACAGGCTCTTGCAATGGCAAGCTAAGCAAGGGCAGTCAGCAGAATCCATTTACGAAGAGTAGGTCATCCTCAGCAAATATGATTAACTCCTTGGAGCGGAGGTGACGATGAGAGCTGACAGGCCTGAAGCAGCAGACATAATTGACTTGGACTTCCACAAAGCTATTTTTTTTTTCCCATACAATACTGCATAAAAGACTGAGGGTTAATAAGTCTGGCATTGATAGTGAAATTCTCAATTGGCTACAAAAAAGAATGACTCGGTAACTGAGGTTAGACAAGTTGGAAAGTGGTGATAAATGGATACAGATGGGGTAACGGTGAGAGGTGAGAAGCGGAGTACCGCAGGGAGCAGAGGTGGGGGCTTGTTCATGCATCACTGACCCACCGGAGAGGGGGATGGGAGGTGAAGTGTGCACATCGTCAGAGGACACAAAACTGCAAGAGAAGAAGAGGGAGACCACGTGTGTGGAGACAGAGTTAAAGATAGGCCGGTTAACGGACACTCACCCCTGCACAATGCAAATTGTAGAAAATGCAAGAACGGCTCAAAATGTGAAGAGGTGGGGAAAGGACAAGCGGGATTGCTTCTTTTCTGTAAAATGGTGATTAAGAATAGGATGTGAGGTGGTAGCAGAAAAATCCCCCACAGGTAGAGGGGGATACAGGTTTCTGGGGGTAGGATGAAGCTGTGATTGTGAGTGTTGTACAGTGAGCGGGCTTGTCTGCTCTTCTGGACACTAGCACTGCAATCTATTAGTGGCAAACCTGATTTCTTTCAAAATTTCTCTCTTTTCTTCTACGAACAACTTATCCATTAACTGATGTGTCCATTAACTGATGAACATTTTAATCTGTCTACCTATTACGTAGCCCTCGCCAGTTCAAAAGCTGAGAACCTCAAAGTTTTAAATGATTTCATGCTTGTATTTAGCCCTTTTGCATTAAGGAAGTATTATCTCCATTTTACAAAGATCAAAAAGCATAAAGATATTAAATCTAGTTATCAGCTGTCATAATTCTGTCACAAATCCTGCAATACTTTCAGATTTTCTTTTCCATTTCTGATGGTCAAGGAAGCTTCATGACAATCAAATATTTTTATTCTGTTAGTCCATACGTAAGCTTCACAGTCCAGACCTTTGAAGGACCTTTCAAAACAGCCAAATGAACATAGTTAGCGTATGGTCTTTGCAATACTTTGTTTTACTGTGCAAACAAAAGGTTGCTTACACGAATGTTTGCAGAAAGCAAGTATCACTGAAGCAAACACGTGGCCTCTCTTAGATAAATGCTTTTTGCAATATTTGCCCAGCTGTAGTGATTTTTCAACTAGCAGTTGGAAAAGTGACCTCTGATTTGACCTTAAGAGACAGGTTGCAGCAAACTCTGCTTCTCAGCAGATTAAGATGATCTGACACACACCAAAGTTACAGATTTTACAGTAAAGAGACTCTCCCTGTGCACTGAGAACAAGAGCTAAATCTGAGATCTCTAAGAATGCAAACATTTAATCCTGGATTCAGTCAACAGCAAAACTCCCATTAACTTAACAAGGGCAAAAGTAAAACGTACTCGGCCATTGCCAAAGTGAGTTGCTGAGTTATTTGCACTGGTGGAGGAGATTTTCTGAAGCACCAAGATCTACCCTACTTCTCCCACCAAGTGGTTTTACCTACCAGTGGTAAAACTCCCATAGACTCCAGCAGAGTAGAGCTGGTCGGCAGCTGAACACTTCTTGAATTCCACCTAAATGCTCATAACATCCAACTAACTGCAGGTACAACATACAAGTTCCCTAAACCAAGAGCTTAAAGTCTAACTGAAGATAGAAGCAACAAATGAAATATTGTTCATATTAAAGTGAAAAGCAGAATAAATTGAGAGTGACAGTAGTAAGGACTGGATTAGCATCCATACAGCTATGACTACATTTTACTGGTGCAAACCTCTTTCTAACTGTAAATAACTAACAGTATTAAAAATACACAGCTCTAAACAAACACTGCTTAAAATAGTCAAAATCCTCAAGTTCAGCAAAGCACTCGAAGCTCATGTTGAACATTTAACATGCCACGCTGATGGGACACAAGCACTTGCTCTGGCAATTTGCTCAACTGCAGTCACAGTGCCAAACCATGACACCTCTGTGCCACTCCTTGCTTGGAGTTACGATGAATTTGGGTGGTTGAAAGAAATAACCATACTGTTTTCCTTGGTCTTGTTTTCCTTAAAAGCAGAAGCCATTTCACCTATGTCATGTGTAACTTGTAATTACCCTTTGTTTTGGAGTTGTGCACTTAAGTTCTCTTTTCTGCTCTTTTCACAGCAGTCTCCTTCTGCTTGTGACCATTGTTATTTAAGGAGACAGGAAGAGGATTTTTTCTTCTTTAGCTGTACATTTGGAGATGGAAAATATTTCTTTTTCTTTTTTTTTTTTTTTTTTTTTTTACTGCTTCCCATGCTAAAAAGCCCCCCCTGAACTCTCATTTTATGGACACACAAAAAGCATAATTTTCTTTATGTAACTTGACACATCCCAGCGGCAGCATAGCGCTTGATTATTTGATGAGACAACATTGTGGACCACATGCACAATGGCCCCCGAGAAAATTACACCCTCCCAGGCTTCAGTGAGAATCTCTTTGATGACGAAAGGCTTATTATTATGAGTATTATGCAGACACTCAGGTCAAGCTTTTACTAATTTCAGGGGTTTTTCCTCTATTGTTTCTTGACTGTTTGGGCAGTACGTATGCAAAGGTAACTTCCAGTCCAAGGAGCGAAGACTAGATTTAGCAAATTGTTAAAAGCATTTGCTTAACTCTAAACATAAGAAACAACAGTTGAATTAATGGGAGCACTCAGGTACTGCACACTAAGAATGTGCTTTTTCAGTTTTATGAACTGCACTTAATGAAGTTTAAAATATAGATAGAGAGATATATTTGTAAGCCTACCAAAATCATACTCTTTCTCCCCCTCTGTCAGAGCAGCAGCCTTCATTAACTCAGCATTCTGCAGCCTGGCTAACTAGGGCAGGACTTGCAGTAACTAGTAAAACAAGTTGAATTATTCATTATGAACTTTTTCTTATGGAGGAATGTATCTTCTTTTTTTTCCTACTCACAGATTTTACATGAACATATAATGATATTTTTTTTTAATGATTTCTCCTTTCATGAGTATTTCTCCAGTAAGGAAGTGGCGCAAACAAATTATGCACAGTTGGTTTTGACACGATCACAGCGGGACTCTGCTCAAGAGCTCTCCACTGAACCATGTGACTGGTCACTAAAGTTATATGATTTCTCTAATTATTAGCCTGGCTGAACAAAACATGAAACAAAGACTATTTTAATGCTAAGAATATCTCTGATTTGCCCTTCAAAAGGAACTTTGTCTTTTCAAGATTTCCCAACTTACTCAAAATGTTCTTGCTTATCACCAATATTTTGCGTGTTTCCACCTCTAATGGCATAGTGTTCCTTTGGTCGTAACAGCCCATTCCTAGCAAAAACTTTCTAAGACTCACTACCAGGCTTAATAAGGCTCCCAGTGGGAAGAAATTGAGATCAACAAGGCATGTCTCTGTTCTTATTATCATGTTGAATCTAAATGCTGTCATTCCTCAGAATTCATTAGTTTAACAACATTCCCAAAATATACTTGGCAAGTTGTAAATGTATCCTTTCGATTAAATTACTTAAAAGTTATAGATTTTCTTTTCTTTGTGTATATTTTTACTGAAAACTCACTCGACTTACAGATTGCCATGAAAGATTATTCTTTATTGGAATTAACACAAGAAGCACTGGGAGTATTTTTAGCAATATGCTTTTGATTAACGGATCGTATTTTGAATGTTGTTAACAGGGGATTTTTAAGTGCAAGATTTCTTCTCGTAGAGGGTCCCACTCTGCAATTGCTTGCATCAGCAGTCCCTGCAGGAGAACATAATGCAGCAGAACAGAGGGGATGTGTAAGCCAGGTAACTATGTCCATCAGCATATCCCAGAGCAGACAGCTTCAGCAAAAGAAGCCCAGATTAGGAGAAAAGAGAGGCACAGTAACCAGGAGCCAGTTCAGTCACTTGTAGAAGGATGTGATCTTGAAAAAGACTCAGGTACAAATGTAAAAATAGGTACTGCTGAAAGCTGTTCTTTGCCTGCAGAACCCTGACTGCCTATAACCATCCTTCTCAATCCAACACGAGTGAACAATGTCTGATGCTTGTGGTAGTCACATATTGCAGAAGACAGGGCAGATGTCTAACTGTGGTCCTTCTGAAATAAGGAACAAGTCCCCTTCAGCACCAGGGCACAGCCAACAGGCAGCCTGAGAGAAGGAGAGACTCTACATTCAGGATGAAGAGGGAAATAGTCCCTCAGAAGACAATTCCTGCATGCTACAAGCTGGGGTCTTGGAGAAGCTGAAAGACAGCACTGGATGGTGCTTACTCCTGCCTTGAACAAGAAAATAGTCATAGCACGGAGTCCTTCCCTGAGCCTTCCTGGAAAGATGAGTTATGACAGAGAAGACACAGGACACATTTGTTTCCAGCTGTCTCCTGAGTAAAGATGTCTCTCAGGAAAGGTATTAACCTGTCCAAGAAAATCAGTGGTGTCTGCTAAGCTCACCACAGCTTGACACCTGCAAGAAACGTCGCAAAGAAGATAACGGTAAGCATTTGGCAAATAAGGATTTTCTTGAGCCAGCATGTCTGTTATTTGTAATTCATAGGCTTGGCGGGTTGATCTGGGATTTTTCAATGGTTTTCTCTCAACCTGCAAAATAGATCTCATTTTAAAAGAGGCATTTTTCTGATCTATTTTTAACTTTGATATTATGGTCAGAAAGGGAATTCCCCAAAGATATATCAGTGGTTGAGATACAACGTCCTGTGTCTGAGAGATATAGAAATAACTTGTATATTCTCTCCCACCATTCTGGAAGAGTCATTTCTTTCTGGTTATCTGCACAGTACTGCAAAACAGCACAGATGTTTTGTAACAGTAACACTCAGTGAACTCGCACAATCTCTCTCCCAGTCACCTTTCTATTCAGAAGCTGAGTATTTGTTTTCCTCTCCAGTGCTCTGCCTGGGCAGCAGATTAATCTTGGCCGTACAAAATGGTGCCTGATAGAGCAATATAAAATAAACAATTTGCAATGGATCCTGAACTGTGCTCCAGCAACCGCAGAAGCACGGGGGGTATGGATCCAGCTTAGGTGAAGAAGGGGGCTCATTTGTCATTAAGTCACTGCTTGCTAACCTGCTGGTACACCTGAACTGAAGAGATTGGAAGATCATAAGAAATTAAGAGGCTAACAGGGAAAGAAAGCCAGACATGCATGCTTACCTGCTTTCACAATATGTGGACATGTAATAGGGAAAAAGACAATCCAACAGGTGGGGCCAGGTTATATCATGCTCTTTCGGATGCTGAAAGAATGAACTTTTTCATCACAGTTAGTAGATGAGTGTGAATGATGTAAAGTGCTACTTGTTTTCTTCCCCTTCCTAGTATAAAACCTGAGATTTTGCAAGCCTACATATGCTGAATCATTCAAGATGTGGAACTGAATGAAAATATTCAGGGAAGACTGGGTAGCATCTTATGTGAGATTGGAACTGGCCCTCAGGACTTTGAAACTTTAGTCCACAATCACTGTCATTGCATAAAATTTAGTAGACAGCAAAGGACAAAGTGTTATGACAAAGTGACATTTGCAGACTGAACACATCTACTGCCAGGTGGGGAACTGGGTAAATGGACAAAGATGCCAAGAAGATGGGTTTTCCCTGTCCTTTAATAAGCTCTGTTGTTCAGTAGCTGTGCCAGGCTAGTGTTGCATTTTTTTTCCCTGTGAAAACTGCCCTTGTCTCATACCTGGCAATTATAAGGGTAGAAATGTTATCCCATAACATTTCTATGGGATAATAAGGGCACTAAAAGCAAAGGTGTTCAAAAATGCTGGCTGAGGGACCAAGCTGGTGCCCACTTGTTTGACAGCACCCTCCAGCTGTCTGAAACCATCTGGTCTTCCAACACCATGGTGAAAATTAGTGCTGCAGTAGGACAAGCACTTCCAAACAAATCCAGGGCTAACTGGGCCAGGCATTATGGAAATCTACATAAAATGAGCAAGACAAAGCAGACCTTCACTGTAGTGCTTGTCATATAAGCAGGCAAAATAGAAACAGACTGAAGAAACATACGCATAGAGAGTTAGACCGGAGTTGCCCATGCTCATGGGAGAACTGAGAGCAGTAACTCACATCTCCAGGGCAAGCATCCGCTGCCCACTTGCTTTGCATTTGTACAGTTGTGACAGCAAAGACATGTAAGGGGATTTTTTGGCCTCAATTTCAATGAACTTTATTCTTCAGTGTCTTTTTTCTCCAAGGTTGGAGATATCTGCACCAAAAATTCTCTCTGAGACAAACACTAGCTGTTGCTAGTCTGGTGAAACATTTTTTGAATGGTACCAAATGCCACTAAATTAAAAGACTGCTACTTTGCAGCCTCATTTCAAATATAATACTTTTGTTACCTCACAAGCAAAGCTGACAAAGCCACTTTGTTTTCTTCAGACACAAAGGGACATTTTGAAGTAAACCCACTAAAACAAACTTGGTTATATTTCATTAAAATAGGCAAGGGCAAGAATTTTCACGTTATAGCTGCTTCTCTCCAAAGAGCATCAAAGCACTTTACAAAGCAAATTCTCCAGCTGAAAGCACTTCCTCATCTGAGCAGTCCTGCTGGACTCTTGAAAGTCTCTGCCTCTCCTTTCATGAGCAAGGTTGGCTTCATCAAGACCTCATGACCAAGCCCTGAGAGACGCTGAATACCTGCAGCCCAGTGTCTCTGCTAGATCTCATTATGCCTTTCAACAGCACCAAGACAAAGGGAATGTCCCATTACACAGATGGATAAACTGAGTCATCGGGCTTTTAAAATGACTTGCCCAGATACTTGAAGCATTGGCTAAATCTCACGCAGCTCATCCAGGCAATTAGGCTCCGTATGGCGAGCAGGTCTGGTTAAAATATTACGAAGAGAAAGATGTGGGACTGAATAAATGACTAAGCATACACGGTGTATTGTGACTGAACTGTAGATTAGAAAAATTTAAACTTGCTTTAAAATGAGCTAGTTCAGATATTAGCAGCAGATCAGCTGGTTTAATCTGCTGGCTGTGGCAGCCGGCTGAAATGTTTGGATCAGCTGGTGGATGCAGGGATGCCTCCCTGCCCTCCCTCCTCTAACCACCAAACATTCTGCTGCCCGCTACAAATTAGTTTATAACTCAGGAAGACTTCACACATCAGGTGCAGCCTGATAGCATGGGGAGGGTAGGAAGGAGCAGCCCTAACCTGGAAAGACCTGTTTGCCAGTCAAGGATTGTCTAGAGATTTGCAGCGGGGCAGGGCCCCTCCTGAAACGCAGCAGCCCTTTGCCAGCTGCTGGGAAGAGGCAGACGTGGCTTTGAGGCAGCGGGCAGAGAGATCTCGTCCGTGCTCTGCTCGGGACAGCCACCTCCAGCCTCCCGTCCCTCCCCCCCGCGAGGTTCAGCCCCACATCTTGGCAGCCCTCTGGAAAATCCAAAGTATGTGGTGAATGCCTGCGTAAATCTGGTTAATTTAATTACTTCTGGGAGATTGATATCTCTGGCTGCTGAGCCACATTAGTAAGACTGATGTCAGCCCCTCCTGCGGCACACGCAGGTTCGGGCAGGAGGGCCGGTGCAGGCGGTGCAGCCAGCTGGGTCAGCGGGTGCAAGGAGGGATGCACAGCGAGACGCACGGCTTCTGCCTTTTGCCAGGGTGCAGGAACCAGGTCGGAAACTCTGATTTCAAGGCACAGACCTGGACTTCTCTGTCTCATTTAGTGCTCTGGGGTGGGGCGGTTGGAAATGTGGCATGACCCTCCTTCAGCAGAGTTTGCAAAACGATTTCATTGCCATGATTCCCTGTCTGCCGCTGCCTGCAAAAGCTCCTGTCAACTCCCAGCACAGCAGAGAGGCTTAAACAACAAACAAGACATGATGCTTATTCAGGCCTCAGGAAACTCTGGGCATGAGTCCAGACTGAGTTGGCTCTTTGTCTGACCTAACTCCAGCAAGAGCCATCAAATGGCACATGTACCTACGATTCCTACCTGAAGCCAGCTTTGCCTTCCCCACTTTTGGGTGCTGTATCATCTCAGGAGCCAGAATTAGGCACTCTGCTGCCTCCCAGTACTTGGGCAGAAAGTACAGTGAGGCAGGGGACACCTCTGCCATCTCTCCCATCACACAAACCTCTGCAATGCCTTGTAGATAACCCCTTTCTTTCCATCTACTCCTGTAAAATCATTTCACTCCAAAAAGCCTCCTTACTCGGTGATGAGAAATTGAATTCCCACTGTTTTCAACAGGAGTCAGGTACCTGAGGATATCTGCAGCTCTGAAAGCATGTGTCTGAGCTCCAGGGGCTTCTGCATAAAGAAAAAGAATTTCCCATATAATTTTAAACCCAAATCATATTTCATTCAAATCAGTTAATTTGCTCCATATAATCCAAGTTCTGGAGCAGCCCTTATAAATTAAAGTGATACGCTCCTGCTATTCTCGACAGAAGCATTTTCTTCTTATTTCTTTCTATGTCCAAAGATTTTCAGGCACCCATATAAAGGTTAAATCTAGCCTGAAAGCATATGCCTTTCCTTTTTGAGTTTGATTAACTATGGCTGAAATGATACTGTGAACTGGAAGCTCTGAAGACTGCAGTGGTATCAGACAGACAGACAAGCGGGGGGAGAAATGAGTCTTTTGAAGTTTTTGAAGCAGTTCTGAATGAGGTCTAAATTGCACCAAATAATGTGCTTAAATAAACTGCTAGCAAAGGAAACAGCTGTCAGAATATTATACTTTTGAGGATCCAAGTATATACCCTACAGTTATGGAACAGAAAATTGCCAAATGAAGATTTAAAGTGACAAGATCTGTGTGTGGCAGCAACAACAGGTAAAACACAGGAGTCATTTAAGCTGCTTTAAATTTAACTGTCCCATGCATTGAGTATTGAAATTTTTCAGTAGCTGCCTCATGAATTTTCCTCTCTATGCTTTGTTAACACAGCAAGGTTCAGACCACATCTAAAGGCTTAAAGCGATGCTTTTAAACAGTATTTCCTGCTCTAATAAAGACCTTCTTGGATTTACTGTCAAAATAAGAACTATTTAAAGCAGCACCCAAAAGATACAAGGCATAAAAATAAATGTATTATTTTCTAAACCCCTCTCGCCATTCCTTCTCCACACACAACTTTAAGTCTAAGGAGCTATACTGACCATGGGTATGTAAGAAAGCTGGACCCACAACCTGTATAACTCTTTTGCAATCTTGGCATTTGCAAGTTACAATCAAGTGGAAATTTCCTTTTGACCTTGGAGAAGAAGGTGAGAAGGACTTCACCCTTCGGAGTTTCAGACATTCCAGTCAATTGTAAGCATCTAACCAAAGAGCCTGTGTTCGCAGTAGGACGAGTTAAAGGTCCCTGTATATTCTGCTGGGTTCACAGCATACCTCAGTTAAGTGGTCTGAGTCAGGAAGCCCAGATCTGCATCTGAGTCCCCAGTTTAATCACCGCAGCCTCCCAGTGCTCCCTCCCTCTCTCATAAAACTGAGAAAACACTTTGTCAGTGCTACACAAGTTAATTCAAAGTGAGCTCACCAAAGAAATGCAAATATAACAGCCTAAAACATTTAGATGAGTTTAAGTGTATTCTTAAACCTTTGGCAGAGTTAGGGCCTGTGACTCTTTGGGTAGAGACATGCAAGTCTGTGAGCATGAGCTCCGTTTCCACAAAGGTTGGCCTAAGAGGGTGAAAAAAAGGGTTCAGGTTTTTAATAAGCTAAGAACGTGAGGCAGCCTGCCCAGTCAGGCTATGAGATGAAACATTCAAACTGATCCATCCCTATGGTATCGTGGTGGCTGTATTTTTGGAAACTTTGCTTTTTTACATTTCTATTTTCTCATGGCTCTGTCTCTGGACCTCATTAATCTCCATAGTATTTGCAAGTGAACAATTGCCCTAATTCCATCTGGCTGGAGTACAAAAAAAGAGACTTTTTTAAAAAAAGAAGGTTGCTCTTTTCATTCTTCTTCCCTTTCCCTCCTTATTCTGGAAATTCCTGGTAATTTAACACTTAGCTACTTCTTAATGATATTTCCAGAGTTAAGCTGGTTGGTACAACTTGAGAAATGGGATGATTAATAGCTGGGCATATGGGACTGCTCTGCAGCCAGGCTGCTACTGTTGCGTTGACCTTGTTTCACAGAGGATGATCTTTTTTAACACCATCGAACGGAAATTAGAACCCAAAGGTGTGGACTTAGACCTTGCTCCTCCCTACCCCAAGCTCTCCTGGACTGGCTCATTCTGCTTAACGATGAATGTATGAAAAGCTGCCCTCTTAGGAGCTGAAAATTAGGAATATAACTGGAGGTGCCAGTGGATGTAAATTAGAAATGAAGACGGTGACAGAAGCAGCTCGCTTTTTTTGTGAAAGACAGCCAGTCACTCATCCCTTACGGAAGCCAAAGGGCTACTGCTGGAGGGGTACAGTGGTCTAAAGTTGGACAAACTCTGGAGGGAAAAGTTGCATGGGTTACTTTTGAGAGTGTTCAGAAAGTAATGGAGCAGAAAGTAATTTTCTGATCTGAACACATTTCCAAAGGCACCAAAACAGGGCCCTCACATTCAGCTCTTCTGAAATAAAATACGCCATCCTACAACCCTGAAAAAAAAGTAAAGGGAACATAAGGTACCCAAAGCAGTCAGCGCTTGAGTTTTCAGCTAGAATCAGCACCTCTGACTTGTCTCATCTAAGCCAATTTTGCCAGGGACTTTTAACGTCTAGAGCTCAACATTGTCAAGGGCCTTTTAAAATGTGTGTCTATCAGGTTTGGGGTTTATTTTTCCTCCATTCAGAAAAACTGTCCTCATTCATATTTCTCATATATGCAGACTACCACACCATTGCATTCCTACTCATTTTGGTACCTCAGCACTGGGACTGCAGAGCAGCATCAAGCCCCATGCTGAAGCTGGGAGCTGCTGTCTTTGCCCTGCTGCTACAGCTGAAAAACTCTTGTTTGTGGTACGAATCATATTTGAACCCAACTTATTGTCTCAAGACTATTTTAGTTCTGCATCATGAAGCAAAACGTAGAATTTGTGAGAAAAGGTGATCGTAATAGCAGCTGAAACATGCGCGTACACACAGAAGAGAAATTCAGCTACCAGGTACTGTAGCCTACATGCCGTCCAGCTTCACAGACTTATGAAATGAATCCTGATTTACAAGCAGGTAATTAAGAGCAGATCTGCTGAGCGAGAAGGCAGTGTTTCTGCAGCTCCCGTTGCCAGCTGGATCACACGTCAGAGCACGGTGCTGGCACCGGGGCTGAGCCAGCCCTGTCGGCTCCTCTGCTCTAACAGCATTAGCCCCTGGAGCGGGGCTGAGCTGCCCCTCTCTTCTCTGCTTGTCTTCAGGGTCCTCCCTTCAGCTTTAGAGCTCTTCAGCCACCAGCTCTGAGCTTGCAGGAGGGTTTTGGGGGTTTCTTTTTCTTTTTTTTTTGGTGAGGAAGGTAAGCATGATAAATGTAAGAAATGGCTTTGCTGAAGGGCTGACACACAGGATGTCTTCCTAATTCTTTCAAGCCTACATTAATCCTTATTAATACCATTAGCACAATATATGAGCTGGGGAAAGAGCACAGAAGGATGCATTTTGGTTTGTCACACAACTACCTGTTCCACATTCCTATAAATCAAGCAGGAAAAGGCTTCCATGGCCAAAGTGTTTTAAAGTGGGCATGTCTGCCCTACAGACCACGTGTGCCTAAGGCAGTTTTAAATAAGCTGAGTCAGTGGCTGCTTTTCTGATAGCTCCAGTAGAGAAACTAGCTAAAACCCTCCTCCCCTTAGCCCTATTTTATAGCAAATAAACTTGACCTCAAGTTAAGTAGCCAGTCTCAGGTTAGCTCCCTCTGCAATGGCTAAATGCCCACAAAGGCACCCCATGCTGCTCCCGCCTCCCGGTGATGTCCATGAGCACTGGCTGTGTTCCGATCAGCTTTCTGGGCAGAGTCTGCATGTTTGGGAGATTTTGCAGTCTTCCTTCACAAAGACGGATAGGTGGGGAAGTTAACTGGGAGAGGGGGTGTTATAGTGTATTTCATGTTCAGGTCCCAGTTTAGGTCTCCGCAGGTTGTAAACTGTTGAAGCCTGCATTTCCCCGTCAGCAAAGCATTTCAGCATGTGCACAACTTTTACTTAGCTGATTAACATTGCTGACTATGGGACTTAAAGAGGTGCTGTTCCGCATTGGGGATCCAGCCAGGAGCTTATTAAAAAACCTGCTCCATATTTGCGAGTTGAAAGGTGTGAGGGGCAGAAACCGGCTTGCTCTAGATGATGATGTACATCATCAGGGGCTGCACTTAATATTTCAAGAAAAAAGCAGCTGTCACCCCTGACAATCTTTAAATCTTTTAGCAATACACAGCCCAATCATACACAGCTGCATCGAAGAGTATTTGGGTCTGTATGTTTATGATTTGTAGTCATCAGGGTTGTGCCATGTCCAGGGATCCAGAAAGCTGCATTTCCAAAGATACATCAGTTACTGAGTATTTTGTACAGTTCATCTGCTTCTTTTACTTGACGAAAATGGTAATCACCTTCTGTATCCCACACACTCAAGCTCACATTGATATGAATTTGGAAAATACTCTATTAAATGATTTATTCCAGCTTTATCCATTTCCTAATAATGTAATGAATTATTGATGGCGACTAGGAAAAAGAAAAAGAAGCAGAATAGTATTTCAACAGAGGCAGTTATTCAGAAAAGTGAAGTGGAAGGAAAACGTTTTCCATGCCATCAGATTTTGAGCTTTGAAATATTTTCCTATTCAAAACTAGGACGACAATATGAAAACAACTCTCTCCAAGTACTTTTACAAACAGGAGTTTCCCCTACTGTAGGATCTGGCCAATGAACATGTAAAATCTTCTGCTAAAAATGAAAAGCAATTTTAAAAATACAAAGAATCACTTCGGAACAAAAGTCAGAATCTTTTAGTTTAAGAATAAGACAGAAGGGAGGTTTTGGCAATTAAAGCAAATCCTTGTGAAACATCTAAAAATGAAAAACATTAACTGAAACTCATGCTTTCACTCAGACAAGTTTGATTTCAATGAATCAACATCTCCTATGGAAGATATATAACTGAACACCTCTCAGCTGTGTCTAGTGAGATGAGACTCCAATTCCAAGGGCCACTCTATTAAAAGATGGGAAGGGAGCCAACAAGCCAAACTGCACCACTTCTTGGGGAAGGAAAACAAGCAACAAAATGGATCGTTAAAGTCTCTGTTGATACTAACACCTACCAGAATATGGGGGTAGAGACGGGACCAGACCTTCCTTGCAACAACTTGGTAAAACCTAAGAAAAGCAGCAAAGGCTGTGTTAGTCTTCCGGTAACTTTGGTGTGCTTGATGCTTCAGAAACTGAGCTGTTACAGGGCATTGGGGAGCAGAATGTGCAAGGCTGAAGTACGAGGGATGCACAGACTGAAAAGACAATGCGGCAATAATGCAAATTGTGAAAATCTGAAGCCCAGTCTTAAGCCCAGTCCTGCTCAGCAGAGCTTTTGTGCACATTCATGCTGCAGAACCATGCGTTCTTGGAAGTGAAACACTTGCTGAAACTCCCTCTCTGAGAAGCAAATAGTCTTTGAGCCATACTCTCAACTGTCTTTCTGCTGAATCTATAGGACTTATGTATATAGTGAGGGAAGATCACTTTTTTGAGAAAATTGGTCATGTTCTGCATATCTTTGGGTCCAGTCATTTGCTCTGGCTTTAGGACCACTGTTGTGGCCAGCTGCTCCCCCAGCTCTCCCCTGCCCCCAAATTAAAAAACCTGCACACAGAATGACTCAACAGAAAAACAAAATAACTCCACAGAGGAGGACTCTAAAAATATGCTCAATTATCTACAATACAATGACAGCATTTGATTCAATTTGAGCATCATGGTTTTATTATTTCTCTCTCTGTCAGTGGGATGCGTACTGTGAACAACAATATCTGCGGTTTTTTGACAAAGTACAAAATTCACAATGGTAAAGAAAAAAGGTAATGAAATCCTGAAGATGTCTCCTTCCTCTCTTTTAAAAGACTGGTAACGAGAAGGAAACTGGTTATAATCAGAGCTGCCAGGCTATCAGATGGAATGAGATTTGAAGGGGAAAAAAATTAATGGCATGCTAAATATGTTGTTGAAATGCACTGGGAATAGCTTCACGTTAAGAGGAAAACAGCTTAAAATCATGTAAAACGGAGGTCAGGCATGAGAAGGAATGTGTCTGTAGAGAGTTGTGTGCATGCTAAAAGCTGCCTACAAATTCTAAATACACACAGTGAGAACTGCACAATAATCTGGTCAAACAAGGTTTTCAGAGGGGGAATTATCTGCATCCGCAGCTATTTTGGGGTATACTGCATCGCTGCATACTTTTTCACTTATCACAATCTTGCATTCAGTGACATAAACAAATATGAGGATGTGGGTCACTACAGTTTTTTGCAAAAAAGCAAGAACATGGTAAGAACAGTCTTGATTCGCTCTGTTAAAAATGTTGAATACTTTTATCAATTTTGATTATAGTGGCCAATTTCCTGTTAGCTCCGTTCTCTGAAGGAATAAGGTTTACACACTCATGCTCTGGGCATGTGCATAAGCACACTAAACTTTTGAAACAGTTGGCTAATTTTAACTGTATTTGGCAGAGACATGATTCGCAAAGTTATTAGGGTCCTAAAAGTTTTCAGAGGAAAGGGAAAGGCTGCAGCATGCACTGATACCTTAGTGCAGAATCCACATGGGACCTCAACTTGGAGGCACAAGCACATAAAAAAAATTCAGTTTCCCAAAATCAATGAAATTACTTGCTCAGACACTACAGTAAGCTATAACACAAAAAAAAAAAAAAAAAAAAAAACAAATTTAAACCACCAAGGTTGGAAGCCTCCTTTTTAACTAAAAACTCCTTCGAAATTTCAAAGCCCTCTATATAGCAATTGATCTCTGGGACTCCAACAGAGGTTACTTGGAGGATGGCATCACAGCATTATCATCTTACACGGAAAGCTTTGAAAATTAGCCTTTAAATACCCAATCCACAAAAGAATAAAAGAAAGTATAAATACACCAAAACCTCCCACTGAAATCCCTTTTAAGTTTCTGAATGATGCAGACTCTCACTGCGCTTAATAGAGAAGAATAAAATAAAGCTAAATAGAAAATATGAGGATGTGGGTCACTACAGTTTTTTGCAAAAAAGCAAGAACATGGTAAGAACAGTCTTGATTCGCTCTGTTAAAAATGTTGAATACTTTTATCAATTTTGATTATAGTGGCCAATTTCCTGTTAGCTCCGTTCTCTGAAGGAATAAGGTTTACACACTCATGCTCTGGGCATGTGCATAAGCACACTAAACTTTTGAAACAGTTGGCTAATTTTAACTGTATTTGGCAGAGACATGATTCGCAAAGTTATTAGGGTCCTAAAAGTTTTCAGAGGAAAGGGAAAGGCTGCAGCGTGCACTGATACCTTAGTGCAGAATCCACATGGGACCTCAACTTGGAGGCACAAGCACATAAAAAAAATTCAGTTTCCCAAAATCAATGAAATTACTTGCTCAGACACTACAGTAAGCTAAAAAAAAAAAAAAAAAAAAAAAAAAAAAAAATCACATTTAAACCACCAAGGTTGGAAGCCTCCTTTTTAACTAAAAACTCCTTCGAAATTTCAAAGCCCTCTATATAGCAATTGATCTCTGGGACTCCAACAGAGGTTACTTGGAGGATGGCATCACAGCATTATCATCTTACACGGAAAGCTTTGAAAATTAGCCTTTAAATACCCAATCCACAAAAGAATAAAAGAAAGTATAAATACACCAAAACCTCCCACCGAAATCCCTTTTAAGTTTCTGAATGATGCAGACTCTCACTGCGCTTAATAGAGAAGAATAAAATAAAGCTAAATAGAGGGACATTCAGAGGGATGAGCAACTGGAGGAGTGGTCCAGGGGTAGAGCAATCCTACTTGCACTGCTGTGAGTGTGTGTTCAGTGACAGAGGCAAAGACCAAACAGTATAGATAAATTGTAGGTGTAAACTTTTAATCAGCTGGAGAGAGAGAGCCTCAGCATTGCTGCTCTAGGAGAAACTTCTGTCACCACAGAAATAGAGAAGAAGCACTGGAAGCCAACGGTCCCAGGAAAATGGCATTTTGAAATCACAGCCTCTGAGAACCTGTCTTCTAGGAACAGGGAAATAAAAAACAGCTGATGGAAAAACAAGAATGGCATTTTATTTTCTAAGCTATGGGAAGGAAATCTGATGTAAAAAATTGTTTTGCATGAATTTGATCCTAGTGTCATTGAAGTCCAAAGGCTGAAGGGCCAATAGATGATTTCAGAGAATGTTCTGATGGCCTCCCATCTGAGGGAAGAAAAAGAAAAAACCTTTAAGGCATTTCCATGAGAAGTTCCAGAGTGGCATTATTCAAAAAGACTTTCCAGTTAAAGAACTGCATCCATCTTTAGTAATTCTTATTTACCGGGCAGGTCAATAAGGCAGAGAGCTAAGCAACTGTTTCTGGGAGAGGGTTTTTTAGAAAAGAAGGTCCTGTGCAGCCTGCAGTCTTCCCAGGTCAGAAATCTACTTTCCTAAATATAAGGAGTTAATGAGCTGGTCTCTACACAGTGTTGTAAAGTATCTTGGCCAGCTTGAGCGCTTACTACGTAGTCTATAGGCTCAGACAAGTCTGTCCTCTTTAAATTGTATTTACATGGATTTTCTTTTTGGTTTTCTATTTGTTACACTGTGTTAAATAAATCTGGCTTTATTCAAGATAATTTGGATTTATTGATTATTACTGGGGACAATTACTCTGAGTGATGTCCCAGGGGAAGAAAATGAACCTCTGGTGAGGGGCACGGCGGCTAAGGAACTGTCACACACGGTTAAAGGCGCAGGAGCCCTCTCATAGAGAAATAATAAGGATATGCTGGCTCTGGTCACTGCACAGTCCATCTAACTGGTGATTAAAATATACGCGATGTACTCAGCAACTCGTAACGGGTTTTTCTTTTCTATGTCACTACATTAGGGACCATATGAAGTCACCTCTGTATCAGTCCTGCTGTGTGTTCAAATCCACCACTGAGACTCATCCACTAGGTTCCCAGGTGCTAAATGCCAAAAATTGAAGCAGCTTTAGAATTTCTGGCTAAATACACATTTAGGTGAGGTCTTGATGGCCTGTAGATGTCTAATATGATGGAAAATTATCAGTTATTAAGCCTTTTCAAGTTTGTATGACATACTGCCTCTTATTGCACTATATATAGAAAAATCAAATAGGGCTAAAGAGAAGAACATCCTAATATTGTTTGAACTTACGCTTCTTTAAAAGGAAATGATCAAAATCCCTTTGACACAGAAAGGTAACCTTGTCGTAAAAACAAACAACAAAGTGACATAGACCCAGTCCTCTAGAGGTTCAGTTCTTGAAGATTTTAAAAGTTCATTCAGTTGCTGTTTGTTTCTATTTACGTTATAATTCTTGTAGTTATACCTGTGGCCTGTACCAGAAATGTCATTCCGGTACTGTGTTTGCCTCAGATTTGTACAGCCAATGCCCCTGAGAGCAGAATGTGGACATCTGAGTCACGTCCCTGGGTGGGCTAAATGCAACATCCCCGTGATGCTACCCAGACTCCCAGTGAATGCAATGTGCCATCACCCCGGTACAAACTGGATGGTGCCAATTTGGTGCCATTACACACTTCTTATGGATTTTATCCTTTTTCTTAGTTGGAGAAAAAAATAGGGGGAAAGAAAAAGGATTCTGAGAGAGGCAGCGTCCCCTTTCCAAAGCCTGATGGATAGAAATAGATGCTGTTATTCAGAAAATTGAGGTGGGAATAAGAGGAGGTTTCTATTCATCCCTGATCAGCCCGTTATAAAATTCTCACTTGCTTCAGTCCTGCAAGCATATAGCAGGGATCTAAAAAGGAATCAGATAAAACCCCTGCATGTGCTGACATGTCTTGGCACTGGCATGGCTGCACAGAGAGCGGAGAGAGTAATTGGGGGGTGGGGCTTAGACAGGGATTATTTCAGCTTTTTTTCTCTCTAGGGTTGAATATTTGTGCATGTTCCTGTTCGCTTGCCTCCAGCAGAGTCGGTGGACAGGGAGAGAGATCATGAAGATTTACAGCTGTTTGAAGGGGGAAAAAAATCAGGGCAAAGGCCGAGAAGCCCTCACTGCTCACACACTCCTGGGGACTATTTTTTTCCCTTTGTTTTGATTCTTTACTTAAGAGTTCATCAACATTTAAATACACTGAGAGCCCTTTCTCATAGGACAACAGCGGCCATGGAGGAAAAGAGGAAAAAAAGCACTTTTATTTTAGATGCTATCTCTAAGTAGTGTATAAGATCTACACTGAGTCACTAGCTGGATAGTTGAAAGTGCTTCATTTAGTCTATGCTCACAACCATGCAGACTCCAGCACAGCTTTAGCATGTCCTTGCCTCTCAGGGTAAGGACACACACAGGAATTCAGAGGCCTAAAAACACAAATACAAAATTAGGGAAGACCTTTGTGATTTGTTCAGTTTCTCACATGAATTTTGGTAGCCACTAAAATCGTGCACAACCTACTAATCTTAGGACACCAGGAAAGCTCATTGTTCTCTGAAGAAAGTTTATGAAGCATTTACTTATTTAATTTTATTTACTTTATCACTTATTCCTAACCATCCATTTATCTTAGTTACTTATATTATATTTACCGCGGTAGCACCAAAATGCTTCATAGTCTTTATATATCCTGAATCTTCCTTATTATTGATATATTGCTTTTGTCATGCAAATAAAGAACTTTTCTGCCCTTGCATAAAACGGAAGCCATGATTTGAATATCTATACAGTGTGGCCACTCTGTATAAGTAAGTAGCCCAGGTTCACGTACACTGATGTGAATACATTGCTTCCACTTCATTTACACCTAGCTGTGAATCTCCACTTGGCAACATAGATTGACAAAGCAGATGTACTCCAGAAGACTACTACATCTAATTTCAACTGAAAGCAAAATTACTAGTAACCAGCCATTTTCTGTGTAACACCACAGAAAACAAGGACTTTAAATTGTGGGTAGATATCTTTGAATTTCTCTGCATAAGTAAGTGACTTAAGAAGCCTGTAACAAAGCTGAAAACTTAACAGACTCTAAAACCTGTCTTTCACCCTACAGCTGGTTATTTTTTGTGTGTTTTCCTGCAGTAAAATAAATGAAGTAGACAGGTATATCTGTCTATTTTAAAAGAGATATTTTCCTTGTGTATTGTTTCTTCCCAGTTTTATCTTAGGAAACAAAAACGCATATTATCATTCTCTGTTTGGCATTCAGGAGGAGGTGTTTAGCTTGCCTGGAAAAAGAGCAAATTTAGGATGGGAATGGGGGGAAAGTGAATCACAAACACAGGCGGAGACTGTGTTTTGGAAAGTTTGTAATAGTTTTACTGGGTTTCAAACAGAAGCCCAGCAGACAGAGCGATCCTGCACAGATTGCAAAAGATTTTGCAAGTACTCATACATTGCAAAACCCAGGACAAGGAGGAGACACAAGCATCGCACAGTAAGGTCTGCCCCTGAACAGCAAAATCTCTTTTAAGCAATAAGCCAGAACAGTAAATTTTCAGCATTTCTACTTTGTGTTTCCCCCAGGCAAGGGAAACAATCTTCATTATACTGAAAAGTAAATAGAGGCAGTCTCAAGGAGACCTTGTAAAGAAGCAGCAAAAAAGTATGCTGTGTAAGGCCTGGGGCTGGGACGCTGCACTTTGGGGACCAGGAAGAAGGCATGGTTCAGGAGGAGGGAAAGCAGCAATGCCTTCATCCAAGCTGGGCTCTCCTGATTCTGGGATGTGGGGAAAATGTGATTTCTCCGTGATAAAATGAGGCTGATGTCTAGCATAGGGCACCATCAACTATGCCCCAGCGAAGAGCAGGTAAACTACAAGAAAGACATGGACCTGTTGGAGTGGGTCCAGGAGAGGGCCACAAAGATGACTGGGGGGATGGAACACCTCTCCCATGAAGAAAGGCTGAGAGAGTTGGGGTTGTTTAGCCTGGAGAAGAGAAGGCTCCGGGGAGACCTTATAGCAGCCTTTCAATACTTAAAGGGGGCTTATAAGAAAGATGGGGGCAGACTTTTTAGTGGGTCCTGTAGCGATAGGACGAGGGGTAATGGTTTGAAACTAAAAGAGGGTATTCAGACTAGATATAAGGAAGAATTCTTTTACTCTGGGGTGGTGAAACACTGGCACAGGTTGCCCAGAGAGGTGGTGGATGCCCCATCCCTGGAAACATTCCAGGTCAGGTTGGACGGGGCTCTGAGCAACCTGATCTAGTTGAAGATGTCCCTTCTCACTGCAGGAGGGTTGGACTGGATGACCTTTAAAGGTCCCTTCCAAGCCAAACCATTCTATGATTCTGTGATTCTATGATTCTGAAAATGCATTTGTTGACAAGCCCAGGAGCTTGTGATGCCCGTTTCCTCCCCTGTGACACAGGTCCTCCTGCCTTCAAAATATAGTCTTTGAGCCACATTTTGCCTTTGGCTCTCCCGTACTTGTTCAGAGGAAAGACAATTCACTGCAATTGATTGCACTCCCCAGGGTGACACAAGTCACTCCTTTTCTCCATTACCTGTTCGGACTAGCAGTCCTGGCACAAACCCACTGAACCAAGGGGTTTGGGAGGAAAGCACGGCTCCTCCAGGGCCACACCTGGGCATGTGTCATCCAATGGTCCTACGTGGTGACCAGCCACAGCCCTGCAGTAACTTTCTGTGCCAGTTATCCACACACTAGCCTGGAAAACTGGGCCACAGGTTTTTTCTGCCTTAGTCTAAAGGAAGAGAAAGGGATTTCAGTGCAGATTGCAGCCGGGTGTCGGGAGCGTTAAACTCTGTTCTTGGCGGTGGAACTTGCCCAGGGGATGGGAGGGAGACATTCTATTTATTTGTTTGTTTTTATTTCACAGCTGTCCTACCTCTTCTACCATGAAGTGCAGTCAAAACATGGCCATGTTTCCAAGGGTGACAACCTGTGCTATTGATGAATATTAGAGACAATTTCACCTGAACCTCCAACAAATCTTACAGATTTGTATTCTGTTCCCCAGCTGTCTGCCTCTTACTAAGCGTTATTTTCTGGGAATTGTTAAAGCAGGATTTTGTAAGTTTACTGAATATACGTTATGAAAGTTCTAAATATTGGGAAAGTAGTGAAATAATACATATTGCAGAAGTATTAGCATCATGCCTTGAGCTAACTGACATTGCCATACTTTTGTGCTGTTTTGGTACTTAGAAATCTGAAATTTGTCTGCCTACCATGGTATTACCCACCTTCTCCCGGACTATATGTAGAAACACGTGGACCATTAACAGAATACCGTGTGTCAGAGGGAGACCCAGCAGTCTTGTAATTCTAATAAAGGGCTTAATGAAGAACAAAGAGATGCTGCAAGTGCACCCTACTGAAATGCCATCCCTGAGTTATTAAAACCCTGCAGTACAGCCTGTCTGGCATACATTCACTTCAGGTCCTGGTGTCCATCAGTGGTGAGACAGCCGGCCACCCCTGTCCCTGCCACACCAGCACGGTGTCCTCACCCTCCCGCTTTTTGCATGACAGCACAGACACAAAGAGTCATTCACACCAGAGACCAGCCTTCCGATGTGCCCGCCTGTGCAGATCCCGAAGAGATCCAAGCCTCATCCCTGGTATTTTATTTCAAGTGTCTTTTCTGTAACTCCTTCCTCCGTAGGTTAATGAAGACTTAAGCACTCCGTCTTAGCAGCACTGATGTAAAACGGCTGCTTATTGCCTGTTCCATCTCACTGACTTTTATTGTGATACTTAAACCAAAATGGTGAACTATCACACTTCATAGCCTGCAAATAAAAGCAGAATGTTAAAAAGCAGAGGCTATAACCTCTGATCCAGTCAAAATTGCTCTAAACATCTAAGGCTCATAATCTTGAGACAACTTTACTCAGCTCAAAGGGGGCAAGAAATGGTATGGATTATCATCCACAGCATATGAAGGACTTTAATTGTAATGCTACAATTTTTATTCTACCCATGCTCAAAGATAACAGAAGAAATCTTAAGCCAACATGTGAAACAGCTCAGCTCCATTGACTTCAGCAGAGCTAATCCAGCTTACATCAGTGGGAATTTAGCCCATTAGCTAGAAGGCTTGAATAATCTGCAGCGAATAGGAGACATTGGTTCTCCTTTTCTTTGGACCACATAGTCCTTTTCTTTGGCCACTGAGGTGATGGCAGCCAATTTTCCCTGTTTCCAAAGACCCACATGTTCTGCAAATCGTTACAACTACAAACACTGCATTCCCAATTCTGCACTTTGCCAGAGCCACTTGGGCAGTACAATATCCATTTATAGAGCCAGGAGGTCCTGGGGTGAGCTCCACAGTGGCTTGGGCACAGAAATCAAATAGGAGAAGGGAGAGAGTTGACTCTCAGTCACATTTTCAGCTTCCTGATCTTGGGGAAAGTCAGAGGACAATTGAAACTCTGGCTCAGCTTAGAGGAGGGAAGGGACTGCTTTTTGCTGTAACCTCACTCATGTGAGGTTGCACATGCAAGTAAGTTCTGTTAATTTTGAAATAACATTGTTTTTAAGGACCTACCTTAGATATATCCAAGTAAGCCAAGATGGATTTAAGTCCCATATTCCAACACACTTCCCGCCCAGGCAGTGGAAAAACACTATTGAACCAAACGCAGTCTGGCTGGAGACCTTTAGTAACGCAAGCTTACCAAGTGGTTAAATATTTCTTATGTAGAAAACTGAGTGGTGTAAAAGGAGGGACCCGAGAATGGACGTGAAACAGAACTAAGAAAACTTTGAAGCAATAGTGACAATAAAGTTGACACTACTCAGAATTTCTGGTTTTACATAGGGTGAAAAGTCAAAATGGCTAAGTTGCAAGGACGAAATAGTTTGAGGGATTTCTGATTTGGCCCAAAGCAGGGAAAATTGGCACTCTTACAAAAGGAGCCTGTGCATGTGGACCTGTACACATTTCAGAGCTTGTCTTTCTGTTTCTGGTTTCCTCACTGGTAAATCTGTGCAGGTTGCTGGAAGCCCATACCTTTGGGGGAACTAGACAAGAGGAAAAACTCCTATGAAGATCTGCAAAATTAGCCATGGCAGCCATTCAGGAGGACCCTGTTGCCTAAAACATGTCCACTAAAGCAGGGAGGTTTTCTGGGTTGGAGCAAAGTCCCAAGGACCTCTGCTAGACCCTGGCCAGGACCCTGGAGTAACAACGGAGAAGATTGCCTCCCATAGAGAACACTTTGGAGGTAACCCTGGCTTAATGGGACACTGGGAATTTATCCAGCACTAAGTGAAATAACACAGATAAGATTTTTTAAGTGACTCACTGTTTGGAGAGTCTTTTGGGGTACACAAGTCAAGACACCTAAATCTGTTAAGGAACCTAGGAGGGACCAGACTTCAAAGAAGAAGTAGATTTACAGATAACAGATTTATAGATGAGGTTCTTTAAAAGCTGCCTCAAGGTAGGGAATAAAAATAATGTGAAACAAAATAAGTACTACCAAGGCAACCCACAGTCTATATTTGCTATTGAAAAATCTTGTTTAAGATCAGTAGAATTCAAAGCAATTCACTCCTGCACATGGCAGAGCTGAGGAAGTTCTTGCTAGAGGAAGCTGAAGGTGCAAAAGGCTTGAGTGTTCAAAAAGGGGTTGGAAAATCTCTTGGACAAAAAACACCCCTTGGGGTTTCTTAGAAGTACATATTCTCCAATTAAAAAAAAGAAAAAAAGAAAAAAGAATTTCAAAAAATAACTCAAACAAAACAGAAATGCCTGAACCACAAGATCCTGGGAGAGTGCTATGGGGGAAGTATCTCTGTATGTCTGATCAGTTCTCCTGTGCTCCCCTAGACTCCTGCTACCCAGCCTCTTAAAGGAGAAGATACCTGGCTAAACAGGCCTTAGCCCGAATCAGTGCAGATGTTTTCCTAATCCTTATATTCTTATACCTTTGTGGAGGTAATAATTCATGGAGCTCCTGGTAACTGTGAGGACGACACTGGCCTGTACCTAGTGCTTTTTGTCCAGATTTTACAATGACCACTGTTTTTTTCTACTTTAGAATGAAGGAAGATTTTAGGGAACTCAGTCCAGCAGTTTGGCCCCTCCAATGCGGCCCCTCCAATGCAAAAAAAAAAAAAAAAAAAAAAAAAAAAAAAAAAAAAAAAAAAAAAAAAAAAAAAAAAAAAAAAAAAAAAAAAAAAAGTCTTTGGAAATACCTAAAAATAGATGTCATTAAGGAAATAAAGCAGTTTGCTGTAACATAGCAGCAGCATAAAAGTTCCTGTGCTTTACCTCTATGAGACAGCAAAGCCAAGCGAGATCTAGCTAAAGCAACATAGCTCTGTAGCTCCCATTCCCAGGAACTGATCACCCTAAAATCTTCACAGCATCCCCAGGGGACAGCAAAGCACTATTATGTCCTTTTTACAAAGCCAGGGAAGCGAAGCACAAGTAGAATAAGTGATTTACCCAATGTCCCGCAGGAAGCCTGCAGTGCACCGCAGCGTTAAAACTGAGACTCCTTATTCTTGGACAAACACCGGTGCCCTGAGGCCATCCAGGCTCTCTGAAGCAGAGTCCAGGTCAGCCCTCGCTGAATTGCCTTGCTTCCCCCTCCTCGGAGGCATCCCCCGACTGTGCCGAGCACCGTGCGTACTGTGACCTGCCGCCTCCACAGCCATGGCTCAAAGCCAAGGGAATTCAGTTCCCCTCTTGAAATCCACTCTCTCTCTCTCTCGTGGTAATGAGCACTTTAATCTATCAGGAAAATGTAGAGCTTCTTGGCGCCGCTTTTTATTTCTGATCTGTGTTTTCTCTCTCTCTCTCTCTTTTAGGTTAATTTATCTGATTACATGCAATGCACTGCAGCCGTGTTAAGGTACCAGTCGAGTTTCCACTTGGAGGCTTGGAGGAAAGATTACCATTAAAACGTGACTTCCATCCACTCAGCTGAAATTACTATTGATTGCCAAAGAAAAATATTTGTGCTGTGAAGCTGGGAGCTATGATGTTGAACCGTATTAACATAATGTTAGCATAGCTATGGGTGTTTAGTGGCACGCAATCAGATTTGAAATGAACGTTGATTATAGATTGAGATTAATGTTCACATATTCATAGGAACACAATGAAAAGAGCAATTTCCTTTCTACTACAGATCAATGGTTTCCCCATTCAATTATACAGCTGTAATAATTGCATTATGCGGAAATATTTCTTAATGGCTTATTTCATTCTTTCAGTTTGCCTCTGTGTGTGTGCGTATGAGAAAGATCTTGTGTACTTGCACACACGCACGCATGTGTGAAGTCTTTTGTCAGTGGTACTTGCCAAAGCCTGCATCCAATGCAAAATACTTTAATTGCTAGTGCAAATGTGTAATCTTTGGCTAAACTAATGATCTCTTGGCATTTTCCCCACTATTCTCTTTATTCCCCAACAGAGCCCTCAGATTCCTCTGCTTTTTTAAGGTTTTAACAGCTGGATCCCACTGCACAGCAGATACGCCGGTTTTGGTCTATGGGTGGCTCTGAATCGCCAGTGTTGGCCAACATGCCACCATCACACCCAGAGACACCCTGCTGGGTTCATGCCTGTGTGTCCCATTGTTTTTGTACTAATAGAAGCTGCACTTTTGGTTAGAAGCATTGCAGTCTGGCACAGCTGAAACTCCTTACTCTTAGTGCTGTCCGTCTACTTATAGCAGCTGGTGTAACCAAGATGCACAAGACTCCTTAAGCAAAATAACTTCCTATGCGCTTCCAACCTTGTTCTTACCACTCAGGGATTTGGATTCAAATTAAAAATGAGGCCTTGAATACCAAAGGCACATCTGCAGAAACAGGAAACAACTGCTAGACATCTTATTTCATCTTACAATCAAGGCAAGATAGGACACCTTCTGAAAGGAAATCTGGTATTGAATGGAGACTAACTTCAAAAGCACGTAAGGGATTAGGGTAGAAGAACCTTCTCTTCCTATTTTAGTGCAATGCTGCTTGAGGGAGATCTTTTTTTCATTTTCCTCAGAAATAGAAGTTCCCACTTATCCTCTTTTTTGCCCAAAAACATGTTAGCTCATATGTATTCTCCTTCCATGAAAGAACCACCTTAATTTCCTAGTTTGGTGGGTCAGCAGCCCACAGGAGAAGAACGTGTCTTACAAGAGAACAGACGTATCTCCCTGAAGGAGTTCATATGGTAGGTATGAAAGAAGGAGTTTTACACAGAAAAATGCCAAGTCCTTCAGAGAGAGGCAGGCTGTAAGAAAATAAGAGAGTAGTATCAGGAGCTGATGGAACAGTTTACAGTATATTACTTGGCTCTGCTTTAGGGGATGTCCTGTTATTGAACCTTTTGACTTCAAATGACTTAAAAACATCTCTGCAGAGATATTTTGTTAGACAGCAACGTTGATGGCAATGCATGCACATTCTCCAAGCTACCTCACAACGGAAGCCTGCAACATTTCCAAGCTCTGTATCAGACACATCCTCAGACCATATCGCTGGCAATGATCACAACTAATATTACAATAAAAAAAATTCATAAGGCACAATTGAGTAATGCACTACAGAGGTTGTTCAACTTTGAAGCTGAGGGTAAGGGTATTCTGGTCATACACCATTTCTGCTGACTGTGCTCTCTGCACTAGCAAGAGTTACAAGAAACCATAGCAAGTCATCATGTGAGATCTGCACCGTGTATTTAAACTGGCTTGACTTCCCCAGGAGTGTTCATTTTTTTCTCTATGGAAAAAAGCTTCCAGCAAACAACACAAAGCTATTCCTCAGCATGGTGTGGCTTGTTGCATTTGTCTTACGCTGCAAACTCTTTGAGGTGAAGAATTAATTTTTGCAAGTGTTTTTTTTTTTTTTTCCCCAGAGCATCCAGAAAAAAAAGATGTCCACGTTTTGGTATATTTTATGATTCCACGTTGTAGGAGAAAAACACAAACTGCGGGCAGCACATTAGCAGGATTCAAAGTTAGATGTCAAACCAGTTTTAGCTGCATTAGAAGAAACCCCACCACCACTTGATATGTGGAAGGAATACTAGACAGGGTTTACAAGAATTGCAGAGTCACTATTCCCCTTGTGATGCTGAGTCATCAGATGGTAACAAATGAGCAAGAATGAGGCAACACGATCCACTCATTCAGCATTTAAACTGCCTCCCTTTTTCCCCTTTCCTCAAAGTTTCACATCTCTGTTCACTTGTCTCAGTTCGTCAGAAGTCACATGGAGGGACAGGCACAGTTTTGTCTCACGTGCATTTTTAGTTACCAGACAGTGGAGTTTCACAAAAAGTGGTATATTTGAAGGGTCTTGCCTGGAGGAGGAATAGATGGAAGTAATTGTTGCTTTTATTAAACTAAGTATTTGGGCTTTTGGGAAGTGGGATAAGAGAAGTTAAATGAATGGAGAATGTAGAAGAAACAAAATAAGTTTGATAAATCCCGGTGAACAGAAAACAGCAATCAGAGGCTATGATGTTTAAGATTTTGAAAATGTAGCAATTTTGAATGCGTATATTTCCAAGACCTTTAGGGGAACTTTTTTTTAGAAAAGACATTTTAGTTTTCCAATTTTTCATTTAACAGCATACCAAATTGTTAAGTGTGTTTTGAAGGTCTTGGTTATTTTTTTGTGCTTCAGTCACTCCCAATAATACGGTTCAGTCTCACCTAGCTGAAACTTACTTGAAAAATAGCAAATATTTATGTTTGCATAGATGCCAAATTGGGCCCTCAGGCAGACCAGTGTAACTGCTGGTAGATGTTCTGCTCATGGAATCACTCTGGGTTCACAACAGCAACAAGGAACTGGAGTTTGGCACAGTACCACTTTTACCTGACCTAACTGGTGGCCTGAACTCAGCTTTAGTGTACGCAGATCTGCAACAATTGGCTTCGGAACTACAATCTTAAAAGTCCCATTGCCAACTACTATAATTTACCATGAGCATTCAAGGCAGGTATTCTTCAGTGTTCTTTAGGAAGGAAATTATTATGTAAATTATTGGATCACCAAGGCAATGCTGAGAGGAGGCTAATATGTCTTTACAAATAAATTGCTGAAGAGAGTCACAATATACACAGTTAACAGAGGAGAGAAAGAAAGTGAGCGTTTAACAATATTCCTGTCCCAGAATTCCCTTGGAAGTTGAGGGAAACATGAATTTCATCAAGCTTTGAATTAGCTTCCTCTGGAGAAGAGGCCTGTCGTTGGCATGGATCTCTCTCTTTAGAAACCTAGGGAGGGATTAATCTCACCTGACTCCAGACAACTCCAGTGTGGACAACTGTGTGTAGTCCAGTCATCCATGATTCATCTATGGCCAAGTCAATGGAGAGAAGTAGGGTTTTCTAAATCATGATTAATGACCAATTTTTGTCAAGCACATCAAGATGAAATGAATTGTGCTTTGGAACTGTTAACTATTCTCCATAGTCTGTAGGAGAACTTACACATCTAGCTCACATTGATGTGTTTAGACATTTACAGTTCAAGTATCTACAGTGAAAGTTTGGAAAAAGTGAATCTCACACCTTTGTCGTAAATAGCATGAAAAATACAAAAATCTGGGTATTTATATGAGCACAGATCACTGTAACAGGTTTTCCTTAATAAACAAATATCTGACTTTCTAAAATTATAACAACATTTAGTAGCTAATTATCATCTCTTCCTTCTCTTCAGCAAAAAATAAGGAAGCAGAATCTGCTAGAGGCTTGTTCAACCACAGGTTAATCTGAAATCACATCCTATTAGATGGGAAACATAAAGAAATGCTTTGTTCACCAGGTTATTTTCTACAGATTTTCTGAGTGGCCTATAATTTGGCCTAACACTTTACCTTGGAAATGTGGAAGCATATGGCATGACCTTCAACTCCTAATAGCCTTCAAGAAGCTGAAGTTGGATTATTTGGGGTCACGGGTAACAACTGAGAAGCCATAGGTCAAATTCAAAACCATATTACCTCTCTAGAAAAAATTACCTTTCCAATAACTTATGGCATGACCTCTAGCTCTGATTAGTCTGTGAGGGGCTCTTGTCCTCCATTCACACATTCATGTATTCAAAATCTCCAGATCAAATATGAAGAAAAAATTCTTTCACCTTGATTGTTATGGTAGAATGCTTTCTTCTTCTTTCCTTAAGGACAATTCTGGTTTTAGAAACACTGTATTTATATTAAATACTTTGTCAGTGAAGCTGATTTTAATCATATGCATGAGTTCCACCAGTGCTACTCTACAGACTACAATGGAAATATCATATGAGATCAAATAAGTAGATTTTCCCCTTTTGGGGACAGATACACTTTTAAGAGAGGCATTGATATCCAATAGCTGTCTTAATTTATGACATGCTTAATTTTGTGCATGATTACTATAGATGCCTTTGTAGAGGAGTGAAAATCTATGTTTTAATATTCTGTACTCAAAGGCTTTGTTCATTGTTAGAGTATTGCTTGTGCAGGTGTACGAGTCTCCATGACTGATAGGAGCAGCAGATACCCTGGCCATCAACACAGTGAAAATTAATATTCGAGCATCAGTGACGCAGGCATAAGGGACAAAAGGTCTGGAGATACAACGGAACACAATTTGTGTTTATCCATTTACTTAGATGAAGCAAATTTCTCAGCAATCTAGAACTGCCTTCCCTGGGATAACATCCTCCAACGAAAAATAATGAAGCTTCTTTCTGCCTACTGGTTCAGTCCTCTCAGGAAACAACATGACTTTACTGTTCTGTACATCACCATAAGCAGAGCTTGGCCAATGCCAACTGCATTTATATCTATGAAACAAACAAACAAACAAGTGACAAAATGAAAGTGGAAGGAGCTTGAACAAAAAGACTTACAGAAAAAAAAGTCTTTATGTTGTCTATCACTGCTACATAGGCGAATATAGTTCAGTATGTCTCTGAAGCACCAATATGCTTTCAGAGCAATAAGTAATATGTGATGTCATTGGTCAGATATTAATATTTTAATAATAGTTCAAAGAAAGACTAAAAAATGTACCAGTTGTCATAAATGTTAGCTGTCAGAAAATAACATAATGACATGTTGTTTTAGAACCTGTGCTTCTTCTAGCTTTTACTGGGAAGCTGATGGAAGAATTATAGTTCTCAGATGTGTTAAGCATGTATTTAGGAGACCACTGACCAAGGCTTGTGAATCAGTGTCTTGTGAAGGTTGAGTTATTGTCATAAAGAGTGTAAACACAGCTCATTTGAGGAAGTGAATCTCTATTTGCATCAAAGACAAAGCAGGTTTTGTTTGACAGGGAGAAATATCTAATTGTATCATTTTTATTTTTTTTTTAGGTATATCTAAAAGCGATGCTAGGAGCTGCATCTGCAAAGGAGGCTTGCCATCCAAGGGAATTTGACTTCTGCATTCCAGGCTGGAGCTGAATTTCATCTTTCAGACTCATTGCTAAAGCATGTTGAAACATTTTTCTCTCCCATGGGTTAACAGAAGTCTGTAAATTTGAGAATTCAGCATATATCACACTGGATTCATTACCTAATCACAGTTAACCAGAATGCCTTGTGTAGGGACGTCCATGAGGTAGTTCTATATTTTTCTCTTTACTGTTTTGTAACCTTCCATATTACAGTCTTTAGCCTTCAAATGACATGCTAGAAGGAAAACTTACTATCTGGGAAATAGTAACCTGATAGTAGGAAAGTATATGTTGTAGCACGCTCTGCTAATGTGCCTTACAGCTCTGCCTCCATGAGCTGTTCCTCCTTTGCACGAGTATCCTCTGCGCCTTGGTCTGGGTATTCAAAGTCTCAATGTCAGCTGTTTTTGTGTTATGCTGATGAAACAAATCCACAGCTTTCTTGTTTTCACAATAAGAAAAAGGGCAGGTTCCTTTTCTGGGCATGTTGTTTTTCCACCAAGCTCTGTTAGTTTCCTTCCCAGTGGAAGAGTACTATTGGGAACGCCCGAGTGTTGTCCTGGCTGAAGAGTGACCTACCTCTGCCTGCAGCTCAGCAGCTGGGGAAGGACCTGGGAAGCACAGCTGTACAAGTCAGTGGGACTGCTAATGTTCTTAGGGGTAGGTGCAGATAGTTTTGGAAGACGCATGATTTGGAAAAGCCATGCTAAGCAGTCTTTTGCAGTAAATGCCAAACCTATACCGAGGTGAAGACAGACTATGGCTTTTTACCGCTATTTTTGCATTCCAAGAATGAGGAACAGAGCCCTGCTGGGAAAGAGAATGAAAAATTCAAATAAGAGACTTGACATCAGGCTGAAACCTTCATCATCACAGGTTAGCATTACGAAAAGGCAACCCTTGTGCTTGGGTTACGCTAGGTAGCACCTTGTAACTGGAAGGGCTTATATGTTACGCTACATTGAAATACGCAAACACTTTTCACCTCAGCTCAGTAAGTTCTTGGCATCAATCACAACCGCCTCCTTCTTCACCTGAAGTGGTTTGTGCAAAACTGCCCATAATTCACTCTTTCTGACATTCACTAGCTCAACGAACCAAATCAAACCACCCCTGCAGATTACAGCAGGCTTACTGCTGCTCTCTTCCCTGCTCACCACGGCCAGCAGAAGGTAAGTAGAAAGGCACTTGCAGTGCACCCTATCTGCGTGAGCTGGCCTCATTCTCCATTTTGGATCTGAAATTCCAGATTCACCCTCTGCTCTTCACTTTCCCCGGCAGCTACCCTCCCAGCTGTGTAAAAGCCATGCCAGATGTTGCTTTGTTCTTTTACTTTATAGCAATATTGCTGCTGCCCTCTGTGTGCAGATGTTGGGGTCAGAAATGCCAGTATCATATTCCTTTCAATATTTTCTTTTTAACTTTTTCCTCCATACAGTTCCTCATATCTCCCCCATCCAATATGCAGTTACGCAAACTCCGTTCACACACATGCTGAGTCCCCAGGGTCTATGGACCAAAGAAAGCGGCGTGAGTACAGAGTGCTGCGCTAGCACAGGCTTTTGCACAGTTCAGCTCCTTGCTGCAGTGGCCAGGAACTCTTATACGGGAAATTTCAGCTTCCAGTCACGGCAGGAATCAGAAAGCTCCAGAGCCTCCTCATCCAGAAGAGCTGAAAAGGAGAATGAGTGCCATCACTGCCTCTTGATATCTTAGCTGCGGGCCAAGGATTTCTTAGAGCAAAGCATCAGAGTGCTGAGTTGTAATACGAGGGGGTACGGAGGAGCAAAAGGATATTCTTCTTTCCTTCCTTCCTTCCTGGGGATTCCTGGCAGTTAAGCTGAGCTCAAAAGCATGGAAAGATCAGGAAGCTATTTCAGTGGATGAGGCCTCTGGCACGTACACTTCAGTCCGGTGAGCATCTTGGTGAATGCTTTGCAGTGTGGGAGGTTCCACGCTGAGATCAACAAGTCTTCCAACCTTTAAGTGCTATTCTGGTTCAGACAGAAGCCCCCATCTGTTATTATCCTCAAGAATCTCCCTGCGTAGCAGGGTCATCCCTGGATGTGAAGCTACAGCTGATCAGATGTTACTTGCACTTCTTCAGTAGGTGGAAAACTAGAGACTTACTGACTTACTGCGTGTGGTAAACACCTTCCTGAAAACTGTATCGCTGTTTGGGGGGTGGGAAGCCAAAAAAAGCAAGGCAAAGAGCAAATACATCAGTCTCTATTGCACCTAAAGACCTGACTTTGTTTGCAAGTGAAAATGAGATTTATGTTATCAGCCTGCTCCCTTAATGATCATTTGCCAACAACGCAAAACCATCAGTTAATGGAGTATGACTGGCAATCTCCACTAAAGAAAGAGCTCTGATTGGAATAGCAGAGTTTGATTCAGGTCAGGCTTGAGGTATGCTACCAAAATACTGAAGGGACTGAGAAGAGGATCAGAACAGAGAGGGGCACTTGCCACAAATAATTTAATCAATTAATTTAGCCTTTTTCTTTTTCTCTTTGCTTGCAAAATATTCACAGGCTGATTACAATTTCTCCAAATTTATTTCTTATTCAAATTTACTCAATGGTATCTTTTGCCCTTTTAAAAATAAATAATATTGACTGATTACAAACAATTCTTCGGTAGGACATGCTGTTCAGTATTCAAAATACGGTCTGATTTAGCTAATGACTTGGTCGCATGGATCACACAGCATCATTTCTCCTCTACAAGTGACAGCTATAAATCTTGCGAGTCAGGAAGAAAATCAGAATTCACCAGGAGTATGGATACTAAGGGAGTAGGGTCTGATAAACAGGTTAAGGGAGTTTTAAACTTGGAGCATCCTGGAGGAAAAAATCAGCCCTCCTGAGATTTGCTGGCTGGGTGCAAAGGTTATATTTAACTTTCTTTCCTTGCCTATCTCAGACAGTGGCCTACAACAGAGAGCCAGAAAGTCCCTTTTATCTTTGTATGTCCTACCTAGTCCTGAATCTTTAAAAAATGCAGAATGGAAACTAAGCATAAGAGAAAGAACTTACAGGGTACGGCAAAATCTTTGATTTACCTTTGTGCTGTCTGACCAGCGTGTTCTCAGCCGCAGTGGAAAGGATTCTGCTTTGCTGTTACTATAAGCCAACAGTAAATTTTTTTCCTCCTGGTGGAAAAAAAAACAAACACAAGAATTGTGACTGAAGGAGAGACTGAGACCAAGTGTCATCTCAGTGCTCATCCTGAGCTGAGGAATTTTACACCCCACCCATTCCGCCAGGGCTGTGCCTAAAGTCTGCATCTAGTTCAAAAAACTTGGACACATGAGTGCACAACCTAAGGTCACGGGAGGGACAGGGCACTCCTGTTCTGCAGCGCATGGAAATGTTTAGATGCTGCATCTCCACTGCCGGAGACTGTTACGAGCAGGTTAAATAACCATCTGTCAGGACAGACACCCCTTGAATTAATCCCGCTTTGTGGCCAGTCCATGGGCTAGACAATCTCACAAGCTTCCTTCCAGTCCTTCTTTTGGGGGTATGATTCTTGACACAATATAAGTAAAAAGGTCCCCAAATCCTCCTTGCCCAGGTCCTGACCAAGAGACAATTTATTCCAGGCTTCCATCTCCTGAGATTCTTGCAAGAAGAGGATAACCCAAGTGACTTTTGAATGCAGCCACCTGAAGTTCATGGTTTGCCAGGTTCCGTGCAAGTGAAAGTTGATTGCCTCAAATATTTGCATAGCACAACTCCGGGAAAAAGTGTGAGTACAGACCATGCAAATCAGACTTCTATCTGAATGAAGTCTGTGGTGTTATTTCATCTTCTGCAGCATTACCAAAGTCTAAGCAGATGCGATTCTGGCCTAATCTGAAACATAGGACCAGAATTAGATCGGTGGGAAAAGCATGGAAAAGCAAGGCTGAGGGGCTCTGGCAGAGCTGTGCAGGACAGGCTGCACATCACCTGCCTGCACGGGAGAGCCTCTGGGGCTTTCTGCTCGCTGCAGGACTATTCTTCCCAACTTTACATTAAAGCCAAATTTAGCAACACAAACAATATGATACAGTCATATGGAAAAAAGCTCAGACTGTGAATCCGTAGCATTATTACAAGGACAGAGGTATTTCAAAGCAGCTGTTAAGATGTAGGGGCATGTATATGCATGAAAATCCAAGCAGAAGTCTTTACGGTACGAAACAAGTGCTTTCTCTTTTATAAATCCACCTCCCACCCCCATTTTTTTGCAGTTTCACCCTATTGTCAAATTCTATTTCTTCTACTACTTTCACCTTCCAAAGAAAGCAAATATGTCCCATTTCCAGCAAAACGCTTATTCAGTGCCCGTCTTCCCAGTGCTAATGGCTTTCTCAGATGGAAGATGTCGTGCTAGGCAGGAACCAAATGAAAAAAATAAACAATTAATGGGCAGGATTCATTGTTTTTTACATGCCTTAATATTTTACTTTCCAGATTGGCAGCACCATGGGAAACCCAACACTTGGATGAAGAGCAGTGCATATGGTGAATATGGGGGAAGAATTTTGAAGCTGTAATTCAGGTAAGTGAGAGCTGAGAGGGTTTTTTTCTTCTTTTCTTCCTCTCTCTTTTTTTTTTTTTTCAGGCAATGATTTTATAGCACATATCATCAAGTCCGTATTGAAGAGAGTTTCTGGGCTAATGGTTTCCAGCTTTGACTCTCAGACTTAGTAACCGTTCCAAATAGTACTTTAAAGTATCTTAGCTGTATAAATACATGAGACTTCAATGTTTCCCTTGTGGACTAAACCAAAAACAAGTTAGATTAAAAATAAATTTATTTTTTTAGTATTTCCAATTGGCCAAAGGAAAAAAAATGTCTATCAGATGAAAAGGATTTGATGTTCCTAATATTTTTAAATTGACCTCCAATTTGATACTAGTTTTGGGTGCAAAAAAAGGCCTCAGAGAAAATCTACATACATTAAGGTCTACAGGGTAGACTTACAGAAGAAAAATCAAGTTCAGTAAGGCAGTGACTTGTTCTTGGCTATCTGACTTGGGCTAGAGACTCCCTTAATGTGTCAGATGAGCTAGCCTCATACAAAGCAATGGGAGAGCTAGGTGCCAAGCTGCAGGTTGCACAAAGGAGCTGTTATATCTTCGTAAGCAATTGAAATAATCTTCATTCCACAGTAGCACAATCTATCAGGGTCCCCACAACATCCCACTAGCAGCACAAAGTGGTTTTCTGCACAGAGGTGTGGAACTGGAACTGCTCCACACGAATTAAATGACAAAAGTGCCTTTGAATTCAGTGGCGAGAACTTTGTCCAGTCTGATTTTGAACTAAACATCAATTCATCTTTTTGCCATTTCCAATTATTCTTTTGCCATCTGATTACATTTTCTTAATTGAACTTTTGCTATATATTAACTGTCCTTTATGAAATGCAAATTTGCAGAGGATTAAACCATACAATAGATACACATTATATTGAATAACACAGTAAAATCTCAATAAGCACAAATGTTTTCCTTTGTTTTAGAAATCAATGGATATTTCATTAACATGGGATAATAACTTTTGCAACTAGAAGAATCCCTTCAGATTTAAATGAAATCATTATTATATGTTAAATGGGAACACAGATACATTTGAATAATTTCAAAGTTCTCTACAAACACGGATGAATTGAAATACTCTCTGTTCTTCCAGCCTGGTGCAAAAATTGATGCTTTATCCCCAACATCCTCCTAACCTGGACACTCAGACACCCACTCAAGAAGAAAGGTGGAGGGCTGCTGAGAGGCCAGGATGCCTGGCTCAAGGAATGTAAACCCATGCCATTTCCCAAAGCATTAGGCAATTCTTCTGGCAATAGTTGGTAGTTACTAGAGACTGTGATTACTAAAGGTTAGAACACCCACATGAGAAACAAGCACTCTTCCCATGAGCGTTGAGTTGACTCTCACACACCAAAAATCCCTAAGAATTTTCCAAATTTCCACTCATTCTGGGCGCTTAATTTGAATTTAGGGCTGCTCAGCCTGTCTGTCCATCCAGCCCTTGATATTGGAAAGGCTACTGGTGAAGACATTACTCTCCAGTAGGGATTTCTGAAGTCACTTAACAATGTCACACAGATCGATATTCCATGGGAGCTGGGTGCCTATGACTTGGACACTCTGTTGATAACTCTTGTTTTTAATTTCTCTCTTTTTCACCCTGAGGAAATCTAAATAATATTTTCACACATGTAGCATTTCCAAGACAATGTTAAGGCAGCGTCAAATGTTTGGGAGTGGAATTAATGAAGAATTAGTACAAGACCAGCCAGTAGGAAGAAGACAGTGAGAAAATCAGTCTGGCTAGAAGGAATTTTTTCTGGGAATCCTGGAAACTCCCATTTTTCCTATCAGTACCTGGCCTACATTGTTACATTTGTCCTTATGTCTGAAATAAAAACAGTGATACCTTTCAGGTAAAAGTAATGCATCTCCTTTGCTGTGTCACTACACATTCTTCAGCAACGTCTAGGTAGATTTTTTGGAGGGAGGGGTATAAGTCTTGCTTTCATGGGTTACAAAGATCGTTTACACCATAAAAAGAAATAATTGACTTTGTTATTTTATTATTATTATTATTATTTATTAATGATAAATGAGGAATAACGGGTTTGATGGTTTGGGGAAGCAAAAGGTTTTTCTCTTGGTTGGAGTCCCTCTGTCTCCCCTCCTCCAGACTAACATGACAGCATCACCTCTCCTCAGTGCTCAGCGCTGTCAGCAAGGGGCTGGGGTTCCTGCATCCTTAATCACTGCACCGGAGAGGGAGGGGAGGCCGATGGGGGTGAACAGTGTAAGGAAAGAGCAAAGCTGACTTAGATGGATCGCATCGTTTGTGGTAGGACTGCAGACTGTACACCTCAATCCAGCACTGACACTAAATAATAGGAAGCTCCAAGATTATCAATAGGCTGTGGAGTACAGTGCCCAGATATGGACTTTATCAGAGAGTAACCTAGAGATTAGCCTCCTGGCCCCCTAATCGGGATTGTGCTGGTACACCATTTATTACCAGAGTTGGGCAGGGGGTGAGGCGGGGAGGGACGGGGCAGACAGCTGCAGGCAGAGTATGCCCGCAGTGCGCAGAGCTGGGCCAAT
>NW_008824286.1:3773167-3774546 GCF_000699105.1 Pygoscelis adeliae | reverse complement strand
ATTGGATTCGAGAGTAAAATTTCTTGGAGTCTTTATTTACTGCCAAGTGGAACCACCGTGTGACTCCGGAAATACCTGTCGCCTAATTAAATTGTCTAGAGAGGAATTTTGGAAAGCGCTTCTAATTCAGGAGCTTAATTTAGGCTGGGCCTGTGCACCAGAGCTTTCTGTCTTATTATTAGATGGAATTTTAATCATTGCAGATCTCCCCCCACCTCCAGCATTTTTTCCTCTCTCCCCATCTCCTAACAACCTGATTCTGGCACAAATCCCTTCCCCTTTAACCCTCCGGAGCTAAAAATAATATCCTCTTGGAACTAGCCAAAAAAAAAAAAAAAAAGAAAAAGAAAAAGAAAAAAAAAAGAACGAGCGAGCACTGAACCAGAGGTGTTTAATTACCAGGAGCGAACTGGAGATGGGTTCAGCAATCATTTTACAGCAGTCTCTATAGAGACAGACCAAATGCATTATGAGTAAAACCCAGCTCATGGGTCCCGGGAATAAGGAAGGTGGTGTGTTCTCAGGGCAGCTTAAGCCTGTAACATCTGTAAGATGCAGCCCCCATATGCATGGATTAAAAAAAAGAAAAAAGGTCTTGTGGTGAGTGAAAGGATGCTATAAGCAAACGGCCTTAAGTAAATATTTGAATCTGGCCAATTCCTCTGCGCACTGCTATTCTTTTGCAGTTAAATTGCACCTTTCCACGTAATTGCACAGAGAAAGAAGATATAGGGCACAGGAGTGATGGAAAGAGCACAGGGTGGGCAGTGATGGAACCCACACAGATCACAGACATGTCACTTTTCTGAACCCAAGACCTCAGGAAAGTGGTTGCCTCAGAGCTGATTAGGCACCATGAACATACCTTTAAAGCACACTGAAATCCTCAGATGGGGAGTGTAAAGCATGGTTAAAACAAGTAGGTCAAACTCTTTCAGACAGTGTCTGTGTGTGCATCTGGGGCCAAAGGTAACGGCCTCTGATCCCGGCACCTTCACGCAATCATTGCAGAGAAAAACGCTAGAGAAACTCCATAGCCAAGTTGAGCACACCACAGGCTGCATGAGAAGAAAGAGCTTTACCATGTCCAGTGGAGTCATCCTGCATTTACAGTGATGTAACTCTCACCATGAACTGACCTTTGGCATTTTTCATTGGAAATAAAAGGAGATCCCAGAACTTTCCTTTTCCTTGCAAAAAGGTTTCCTTGCTGCAATCAGGTTTCACTAGGATTACAGGAAAACTAAGGAAATTCCTCTTGCTAATCAAACCTCGATGACATAATTATAACACACAAGCAGCTCTGCTCTAGTATTAAGTTTTAAACTGGATCTGTGTGTGGACAGCATATCTACATTAAAGAGTTTTTGCTCAAATAG
>NW_008824286.1:3766242-3773129 GCF_000699105.1 Pygoscelis adeliae | reverse complement strand
GCGTTGCATCAGCTTTGGGCATCTGCCTTTGCTCACGCTGGAGTGCCCTGCAGTCACCTGGCTCTGCGCTGCTATACCACGGCGAAGGAAAAACTTGTGTACTCCGAGGATTGAAATTTGAGATTTTTTGTTTGGACAAAGCTCAGAAACCTCTCTCTCTATGTCAGCAGCTGGATTTAGTCTGAATTCCCCCCCTAGGATTCTCCTCCTGCTGCAGAGAGGATTTCTAATCTCATCTGGGATTAGATTTGTAGGTGAAGACACCACAACAATATTGCTTTTAAACCCAGAGAGAGCAACAGAAGCCACAGAAAAGAGAACAGGATAATGCATTGACCAGCACCTCTTCAAGGCAGAGGCATCTAGAAATACATATACATCTATATGTGTGTATATTTATAGAGAAATATGATATATCTATCTATAATAAATATAATATATCTGGTTTTATGATTCCTTCACCCCCACTTCTGCACAAAGGACACTGCTACCTGGAGAAGAGGCGAAATGACTGCCTGACACCTGGTCTGGACAGTGAAGTGCTCCGAATCTAGCCTGGGATCTGGAACCAGATTTGCCAGCCTGAGCACATTATGGGTTACACAGGAATGGTTGGGAGTATGAACTCGGCTCTTGTTAAAGATATTCATTTGTAGCCCCAAACTGAAATGCTTTGATTTTGGAAAATATACATGCATTCACATACATAAAAAACCTAAACTACACACATACAAAACCCCTAAACTTTTAATGTCTTGTAACTTTGAAATGCCTTTTTTTTTTGTTCAGCTGTATTTACTGGGCTGGATTGCCTGCCAAGACCATTAAGTATCAATCATTCATTGTTTCATTTGTGCTGAAATGACTTTCTAATTGACTTTGTAATTGTAGTTAAAAGCAACTTCAGCACAGGCTGGAAGAAGTCTTCCTAGAGGCCTCTCTGCGTCCTGCCTTCCATCTGCTGTCACTGGAACTTAATGGAGATGCCTCCAGCATAAGAATGGTATCAGATGGATCACTTGTTTGTAGGATATTGCTTTTTTTTGTATTAGTTTGATTTTACTTTTTTCTTCCGGGGTCTGATAATAACCTGATGTTTCTGCATTATGGGATATTTGTCTGATAATTATCTAGCCAGTAGCTAAAATATCACATAGCAACTCAAGAAATACACCGGGACAACGTACTATGGACAGCAGAGATGCCAAAATGTTCTTAATACTTTCAAAATCCTGGCAATGCTTTTTAAACGGCCTCTTGTTTTTAATCATTCTGCAAAGGCAGATTTTTTAAAATTAAGTCTGAAGTTTATGTACACTTCCCCTGGCCTGATTCTTGTTGCATGCACTGTGGTGAAAAAGCCCTGAGACTCAGTAGGGCAAGGGCAGGCATGCAGAAGGAGAAGCACTGAGTGTCTCCAAGCTGACTAACAGCCACCAACTCCTCCCTTCATCCAGCCGAAAGGGACTGAACCGCCGGGGAGCCCTCACTGCACAGTGGCAGGAAAGGGAAGCAGGAGGGAATGCTGCTTCCCCCAAGCTAAAGATAGAAGGCAGAGTTCTCCTCTGCTTTTGGCAGAGGAACAGGAGTGGCATTTCCCCACCTACTTCCCCTTATGTTGGCCCTACCAGCATGGAAGGCAACACGCTACAAAACCGCAGAGGAAGCAAACTTGCAGTGAGAACAGACATGCTGCTAAAAATGCCAGAAGAAAGCAGTTTTGGCTAAGAGGCAATGCATGGGGTGATGGAGGGCCAGACCTGGCTTATTAAAAATCATGCCTAGATCTTATGAGGCTGTTACACGGAGACTTCAGCAGCCAGTAATGAATCCTTTTAAAAGGCTCCACATCTTCATCACAGCCTTGGAGAGATCAGCGTCCTGGGGACTGTTAACCCCAGCTAATCTCTAGTGCTCAGAAAAGACCCACACTGAGGTCATTGTTGCCATTACAAGATTATAATAAAATAAATACGCTGTTGATTCGGTTTAAATGTGTCACGCTCTCAGCTAGTACTGATAGAGATTCCACTGTGCTATGCTTAGGCCAGCTGCAATTCCAAGTCATTATCTCACCCTTCCAAAAGCTCCTGTTGAATACTGGAGCAGAAATTCCATCTGGTTGATAGCATCAGAGGTTTGAGTTTATGACCTGTCATCATCTTACACCGCTATTGCTTAATTTGTGGTGGACAGGTTAGATCTCAAAACTGTTTCATACAGGTGCAGATACACCAGCTCGCTCCTGCGGGAGCAGTGTTTCTGGAAACTAGGAGATAAGTTCTCCAGGGACCTGGTAGGATTTCTCCCGATTTGCTCCAGAATGAGAGGAAGGTCAAACCCCGGCACAGTCAGTATCTGTTCTCCTCCTGTAGAGCAGCTCATGCTCTACAGCTCTGCGAGCCATGCTGCTAGCCACTGAACAACATCCCCTGAAGCCCATCGCAGTTACAGGTAATAAACAGCTTCTGTGCCCAGGCCAAGAGCTGCTTTTGCTTTTATTTGTCATGTCAGCACCATCACGGCTCTATACTTCTGCAAAACCCTCCATCGAGCCGTGCCTGGTAAAGCTGCCTACAGGGCAGCTCCACTGCAGAGAGTCTACAAACCAGCATGTGCTCCAGCAGAGCAAGAAAACATCAGCAGAGAGGGCAGCCCAGGCTGTCCCACATCCCACCGCACCCAGGCACGAGGGAGAGGTCCACACTTACCACGAGCGTAAAGTCTGAGGGTGCCCGAAAGCATCTGGCTGCTGCCTTCAAAGGAGGGGCCTTTGCCCTGGAAACTCCTGTGATTTGGCATGCACATGCCAAAACGAATAACAGCTAGTTTTTAACCTAAACATGGGTCTAAAAAGAGAGCAGAGGCACAAGTGAGGTGAGAAGAGAGAAAAAAAAATTAAACCAAACCCTCCCCCCTCAGTAAAACTTTGCTGGTTTCCTGGTGATTCCTCTTATCATTTTCTGGTGTCTCCTTATTCTGATCGCCTGCCTGGGGATCCCACCTTGCACGTTTAATTAGATGTGAGCAGTGCAGTAACTCGTGGTGTGCTGGGGATTTGTGTGGGGCTCAGATAGACAACTTTCCGCGTATGTTTTTTGTGCACAGACTGTCTGGGTGACCCGTGCTGCTGGGGCTGTTTGATGTTGTTGACTCTGCTGCATGCTTTGCTTGTGAGCACGGACAGCAGCGGTACCCAGAAAGGGCAGATCAAAGCGAAGGGGGTTGGATAAGCAATCTAATTTTCACTCAGACTAGCAGAGGTGACAGCAGTCATTTCTCTCAGAGCTAACTGGTAGGCATTCAGGTAAATCGAAATGTTTCACACTGTTAGCCATGCCGTCTGCTAACCCCCCCACAGTGGCGCACGCAGAAAGCCGCTGCAGGGAGGAAGCCACTGAAAGGCCCAGGCACTACTTAAATTCTCTGTGTAGTTTAAAAAGGGGTTTTCTGCAAAGAGCTAATCCCGCCTGATTTACACGGCCCAGGTGCAGAGTTTGAAAGTAATTTTTGGTTGTGATAAAAAATTAAATGATTCCTTTCCAACCCCCCCAGAAAAGGCTTCCCTTTTAGGAATTTTTTTTTTGTAAGTCTCATATTTAAGTGGATTTAAGGCTGAGAGTCATCACACAGGTTATCTAAAGGGCCAGTCTGGAGCTGCTTAGGTGGTTTCTTAAGAAAAAGCTTTGCCAGCAGTCAGCACTGAGAGCGGGTGACCTGACCCCTTGGCTTTCTAGCACAGGACTTGGTGCCACTGTGGATTCAGAGCAGTAGCAGAGGCTGGCCTGGCATGTCATCGCTTTGGCACTTCTAAATTGCTTTTGAATATATTGGCAATTTGAACAATGCCAGCTGCAGTGATTTTATTAGCTATTTCCTGGAATTTGAAATTAATTTGAAGGCTTAAGTTCTTAAAGTCATGAGTCTCCATTTTCTCTGCCACTTTCATAAAATCAGACAAAAAATGGATCCAAAAGTGTCACGACCCTCCCACCTTGGGTAAACTTAAAAGAACTAAAACATTGTTTAAAAATCTCAGGTGCATTAATTTAGATGATCTTGGCAAAGCCTAGTTTTGGATACTTTAATCTGAATTCTCAGCCTACGTGGACCTCTGAACACCTACAGGTTTGCTTTCATGACTTCAGCAGAGCTCTGCACAGTGGAACAGGTGAAAAATGGGGAAAAAATAGTCTCTCATCTGGTGAGGTGAGCAGAAGCAGAACCGACTGTGTACTGTGGTCTCGCTGACATCTGTGAGCATTCAGCTAGACTCGGGGATTGATGTCTATTCACTTCAGCGCAGGATTGAGTTTAAGATAGACACTCTTATAGCTGGTTGTTGCTGCCTCTCATCCCTTGTCACCATGAAAAACAGAATATGCATTCAAGATCAATCTAATATAGGAAGTTGCAGCCTGATTTATGCAAATATATTCACTTTTATGCAAATGTACAACTGACCTTTCTTTGGTCAAAGTAAGTTCGCAGGTACAGGCTTTTGAGCTAGAGTGCAGAAAAATGAAAGGTGCCTGCATTATGCAGTGGAGATTTCTTCAGAGAACAAATATCTCCGGTTACCTACAGCAGAGACTGTGTGACAGAACATTTTGCTAACATTTCTTGAAGAGATCTCCTGAATCCTCACAGAGAAAAGCTGGTTGGACTTTTCAATAGAAATTTATTTTCAGCAGAAATAAGATGTTGCAGCTAAAGTAAAAAGTATTTGAAAAGAATCAGTTTTTAAACAGAAAAAGGCAGCAGGGGAAAGCCGAATCTGAAAAATGTTCAGTGATTTTTTTTTTAATTTCAGGAAAAAGCATTTTTCAGTAAGCTCATTATTTATTGAAAGTAATCTTCAAAAATACATTTACCTCCAGTGTTACTTGTAGTTTTCTTTAAAACACTTGCAATCCCCACTCCTCTAAATTTTCTATGGAAAAACAACAGTATATTTTTTGATTAGGAGTAAACATGATTGAACTCAACAGCTGTTGGGAGTTCATATGAATGTTCAGAAACATTATTTTAGAAGAACCTGATGAATTTGCTTTCTCAGCAGCAATAAGTTTTTCTGAGCTGATACCCCTCTCCTATGCTGATATTAACTGATCCTGAATTTTACTACACATTTTCCAAGTATTACCTGTGTATTAGCAGCACAGCTTCTCTGTTAGCCATAACAGGATTCAGGCAGCTAAAACCCATACCCAGCTTTGAAAATATACCCTCGCTAAGCACACAGTCAGGAAACAAAAGAAAACAACATGAAAAAAGAGGAAGGGGAGAAGGCAGCCATATGCCCAAGGCTCTGGACTATGATCTAAGCAGGGCTGATGAATCCTAGGAAGGACAAATACACACCACGGGTCAGAAGAACAGCAGTGTGAAAATGGGAGGCAAACCAGCATTTCAGTTGTCTTTTCTGTGTAAGTAAAAGGCTGAGAGCATTCTCATTGAGACAGAGTTAATCAGGGATTTTTTTATATTTTGTCTTTAAACAAGAACTGAGCCAGACTTAACTCTAGATTAGAACTGGCCCAACAACACAGAGGTGCCATCAGAGCTGGACTCAGAGCCCTGCCAGGATGGGATCAATCCTCCATCAAAGTCAATCTGACATGCCAGAGTGAGTCTGTCCTCCATCACACCAACGGGGTGCTGGCGCTGGTTATTCCTTAGCCTACGCTCCCCAAGACTTGGCCAATGATACAAAGGTTGTGTGGAACCTGGACTCAGATTTCAATCACAGCTTGGCAATCCACAGACATAAAATATCAATTATAGTAGTGTCCTGGAATGACAATACCAACATAGAAATATCACCAATCCTAAAAATCAGAGGCAGTCAATGCTTTGATCGTATTGGGCACAGCTGAACTGGTTGATCAGAGGGGAACTGGACTCACTTTAGGACTAAACTGGACATCCAGGACAAGAAAACCAGCAATTCTAATGTGTGACACTAGCTAGAAACCAGATCCACTGAGATATTTAGGCATTTAACTCCTACTTGGGTGCCTAATAGATTGTTTTAGAACCTGAATGCTTTCCCATATCAGAGTCTTGGTAACTAGTGACAAAGAGATACCCTAAGTAAAAACATGGGTGACTTGACTACATGTCTGTCCTTGCGTTTCTGTAGGTTTTAGCTATTTCATTTGCTAACGCACTTTTGAGCATGCCTGGAGGTGCTTTGAGTGTGTGCAGTCCCCAAACCCCGCCGCCCGCTCCAGCGCGGGGCTGATCCCGTGCTGATGGCAAGGAGCAGCCCTGGGTGGGAGCAGACCTTCCCGCTCTACGTTCAAACTCAAACGCAGTGTTTTGCAAAGCTTCAAAGTGCCACTTAACGGGACTTTCATTTTCCTTCCAGCTGAAGGGAAAGTGTTGTTAAACTCCCAGGCTGGCAAGTCGGAGTTTACACAGATGGAACAGTTAGCGCAGACCACAGAACAAATACCAGCAACCAACCAGTTTCACACTTCTAAAGAAAGAAAGAAAGGAATGGCAGAGGCAGGCCAAAGCAAACAAGCCTTGGAAAACTCGAACCCGCTGGCTGGAATTTTCAGCTGTTACTTTTCTTTTCACATTCAGGCTTTTTTGGAGATCTCTCGATTCAGCAAAGCAGAGAGGGCTTTTGCATTCATATGAAATGATTTAAAGCTCTGCGAGGAGTGCTGTGCTCAGTCCCAACAACCACAAAACATACATTGTTTGAAATTTTATAAACGTGGTTTTCACTGAGAGCCACATTTAAAAAAAAAGTACGTTTTCTTTCCAGCAAATAATATGTTGTTGAATTTCCCACATCTTGCCTAGCTATGGCAGCGGGGTGTGTCATTTTATACGCCTTTTGCTTTTTAAACCTGAGGACCACCTCTATGCCC
>NW_008824286.1:3745816-3766197 GCF_000699105.1 Pygoscelis adeliae | reverse complement strand
TCTCCCTGGGCTGTCTTCTGCCTCTGCTCCCCTCCAGTGATGCTGCCCGGCTGAGGAGGGCTGGGTCCCCCCAGGGCTCATCCACACTGCCATGCAATCAATCAGAAAGGTCATTGCTGAGTATCGCCACCCAAAACCTCTGCAACACCCTGCACAGCTGCTGCGGGTCCTCAGAGCAAAGGACCAGAGCAGGAATTAATCCAGGTCTCTCCCATGGCAGTGGAAGCATAACCTCTGGGCCAACCCCAGAGCATTTTATTTTATTAAGACACAGGGGTTGTGCCTCTCTGTTCACTCAGCAGCCTTTCATTCTCTTCCTCCGGTAACAAAGAAATTGCTAAGGAATTAAAAAAAGATCTCCTGCGAATACACAGGCAAAGCTACTAGTGAATCTCCACTCAGCATCTGAGACCTGCTGGGTAAAATTGTTAGGGGTGGATAAATCGGTTTAGATAAAATTATCCTCTTGTATTCCCAGAGACCCATATTCAAATGCAAACCTCATTATGAAACTGAAATGCTTCATGCTGTGTAAACTGTGAGTTGTACTAACAACGCAGAGGCAAGTTCTGCTCCCACCAAAACAGATGTTGTTTGGAGTAACTTCAGATTGCTCCGTCAGCTCACTGGGTGTCTGCAGGGGCCTTCTCTTACTTTGGATTTACAGTTACTGAGGTGAAGCAGCATCTCATTCTGAACTGTTTCATTAAGAGCACCTGGTTCAACCCGTTTTTATTTCCACGTAGCAGAGGTTTGTGTTTTCCTCCTTGCTGTATTAGCAACACCTTCCTACCCCATCATGCACAGTAAAACTACCTGGTACCTCATGCGTCGCTGACATCAGATTATATTAAATCAGTCCAGACTTCATGCAAAGCTACACAAACCCAGCTTAATTCAGTGGAGAGACTTCACTGTTCATTTTAGCTGAGACATTAAATGATGCTATTCAGGAGTGTAAAAATGAGTGGAATTAACTTATGTGGTGAAAGAGGAGGCAGCTTGACAGAAGGAATCAAATAACAAAGCAGTTATTCTAACCAAAAGTCAAATCTTAAGCAACAGAGGGCTGTGGCCAAAAATGATCAGTGTTCACTCAGCTAACTAGCATGGGGACCAGCTGCAAGTTTAAGGCTAGATGAGGTTATCTCTGTGCTAGGTGTAATCCAAGACAGCAGTGTAGAGAAACCCCTCTAATTCACCCCTGTTTTATCTTGCCCATTCATGCTAATTGCTTTCCTTCCTACATTACTTCATACTCACTCAGAGTGTAATTTCCACTTGCTCTGCATGCTTACTGGCACCAGGACAAGGTGCCTCCACCAGGACACCTTCCTCCAGGAGGACAGCCTGGCAGTAGAGCAGGTTGCCTAGGGAAGCTGTGCTGTCTCCATCCGTGGAGGTTTTCAAGGCAAGAATGAATAAAGCCCACAATAACCTGGTCTGATCTAGCAGACCCTCCTGAGGTCCTTTCCAACCTGAATTACCCTGTCATCCTAAGGTGGGCACCTGCGCTGTAAAACTGGGGCAGCTTTTCTGGGCACAAGGAGCTTAAGGGACTTGCAGGTCCCCAGAATTAATATAGCCTCTCCCACATGGCACGAAAGAGGTTGCACAGACACCTATATCCGTGTCCCATCCACCTCCTCCCTGGTAAGATGTTACCTGCTCAGAAGTGGTATCATTAGCCAACCACAGGGCAATGCAACAACAGGGCTAAATCCTTCCCTGGTGAAACTACTGGAGCGCTGGTGCACCACCATCAGAGACGTTGTTGTAACTCAGTCTTACTTATCATAGAATCATAGAATCATTAAGGTTGGAAGAGACCTCTAAGATCATCGAGTCCAACCGTCAATGTTTTTTTCAGCTAATATTGCTCTTTATATAATGATACTAAACTGGACCCAGTGGTTCCTGAATTTGCAGTATTTTTCTTTTATTTCAATGCCAAGTATGTGCAAAGAAGATAGTGTCTATAAAAGGGGGAAAAAAAAGATTACAATCTTCCTCTTTGCTCTGCGGTTCCTGCTTACGGTGACTAGTCCCTCCCTTTCAAACAACCTTTGCTGACAGAAACCCGCAATGATACATGGCAGGATGCGCTAGAGTACCATGGAAGCCAGTGCAATGTGACGCATTTACTGTACTACAACGTACTGTATCTCAGTGCTAATGACGTCTGGGTATTGAAATAACCTCCACAGGGAGCAACGCTGCAACACCTGCTTCTTCTGGATAACTCGGTCTTCGTCTCCTTGCTGCAATGGAAAAAAAGACCTTCTCAGAGAGGCTGCTGAAATGAAATGTCACATTAGGGCATGCTTGTTAATGACAACATTACAAGGTTGCCAAGTGTTCAAAAAGGTGCTCCCAGGATCGCTAGTATTGGAATATTTTATGTAGCATTTAATTATCCAAGGTTCAAATTATACGCAGTAATATAAATAGGAAAAGCAAGAAAAACTTTCATTAAGTGATGCTTAGTAATCATTAATCACATATTTATTATATGATAACGTACCATAATAGGGCTTGGAACATAGGCCCAGTGGTCAAAGCATCTCTGACATTGCATGGAGCTAACGAGGCTTGAGGGTCGAATTCTGCCTTCAGTTAAATCAGCTACATGTGCAATTGTGTTGGTGCAATCGAAAACTAGTACTAAAGGCCACTTCTCGGGAGTGTGCCAGTTCCAAGAATGAGCAAAAGGCCTTGCCCTAGGTAGGATCATCTACTTTTTACCAAGTATTTAGGACTTTGGGATGGGATTACTGTGATCAGCAAAGCACAAGAACACTCTAGTAATGTATAGGAGGGAGATTCAGATTTTCTTTTGCATAGGCTTTGCCTTCCACTTGGGGTTTTTTGCTGCTGTTACCCCCCCCCCCCCCCCCCCCCGCCAAAAGTCCCCGGGGGGCCCCCCGGGTGGGAACTTTAAATTGTAATCCCTGGGGATAATTTTCCTTCTGAATGTTTCCAGTGGGAATTTCTAACAAGTCAGCACAGCAATTTGTGAGATCACCCTCTGCTTTCTTACATGTGTTGCTAAGAAGCAAAGTGAGTTAATGCCCGACTGAGATGAATACAGGACTTATTTATAACTTTTTTCAGGCTCTCTTCAAACTCAGGCAGGCATAGATCATGATCATTCACAGCTAAATACTTTCCCAAAATTTTCGTCCTATAAGAGGAATACCTCATAGCTATAAGAACAGGTAAAAGATTATTTTTATTTTTAATGAAGATTTAGAGTCTGGAGGAAGAAAAAGCATTTGGGGACAGCACTGATAAAGGAATTTACTATACCCTGTCCTGATTCAAGTCCTGTTCATAATCAATGAGACACTGTCAGGAGGATTTTCTGCTGCAAAAAGGTGAATGTATGTAGCAATACATACATCTCCTTTGTATTTTAGTAAATATTATGATTTGTGGACAAATGGTCAATGGTAAAAGGGTCAATGTTTACCCAGTCAGAAACTTATATCTGAAAACCATTTATCTCTGCAATGATATTGCCTGTACCCATAAAGATTCTGTGATTTACTTTTTTTGAAAAAATCTAGAAAAAATGTAGTCTTAATATAATGGGCACATTGCTGAAAAAATAGAATTGAAATACCCCCTCAGCCCAGAATTTTTTTTTCGATCTCTCTTCTATTTATTGATTTTATTGTTTTCATAAATACAGTATTTAGTTTCTGCTCTCCATTTAAGATCACCTACTGAAATATGACCATTCCTTTAGTCTTCTGAAGTATATTAAGTCCTACTTGTGAGCCTTTTTTTTCTCAGGGGATGTAATAAATACCTTGAGAAATGTCCCTATGTTTGTCAGAATGGATGTGGAAAGTTTCAAGTGCATTTTTTTCTGTACAGATTAAAACCATTGGCAAATTAAATAATTTGTAGAGGAAATTATCCCTATTTACAGACTAGAGAAAGTTTGCTCTTAGGTGCATACACATAATTCGTCTTAACTTTTTCAATAGTAAGTGGAAATGCTCATGTGGCTCATATGTGCCCTTTGCAATTTCAATTGCTGTTTGGGTTTCTGCTCCCACTGATAGGAAAGTACATTGTATTTGCAGGGTGAACAAACAGCCTCCTGGGCCATGCATGCAGCAGCGTGCACACTTAGTTTTAGTCAAATACAGGATGGAGGTGAATGCAGCCATTTATTTGGAGAGTCCCATGGGAGACTCCTGTGGAAATCTAGCTATGGCAAACTATAGTTTGCAGTCTGGTATTGTGTGCCCGCCAAAGAAACTGTAGATAGGAAGGGTATTAGAGGACTGTTTTTAACTGCAGTGATTCTTTCTCTGTTTCTCTACAGCTAAGCAAGTAGCCTGCAACTTGAGTTGAATTGGAGCCCGGTATTCCATTAGTATCCCAGCTAACTACAGAACCAGCCCAGGAGAGGCTTGGGCTTGGTTTAAACCCAAATAAGTACCCCATATGTAATCACTGCATAGTGAATATACACTCCAAGCAACCACCACTGGCATTAACTTGGAGCCAATGTTGTGTATAGAGGTCATCTTTTACATCTCATGAACTTTAAGCCAGAAATAGAGCTGGTTGCTCTGATACTCTCTGCCTCACATCCTCGTCTCTATGCTGGCTCTGTATGTCACTACAGACTGCTTCCTCATGGAAAACTCATTTCATGGTGCATCGTGCAAAGGATCCCAGGCTAAACCCAAATGAGCAAGTCCTGATACAAGATGTCACATCCACTTGGCTACCCATGGTGCAGGACCTTCATTCATCCCTGGCTCAGATGTCTCTTCACCACCCTTCACAGTGCTGGGTAGGGACATGCTGGAATGACCGGGCCCTCCCTGCCCCCCCAGCGACAGTGCCCACAGCTTCCGTGTGTCCCAGGGGAGCATTCGGCCACTGGCCCATGTCTGTGGGCTGAAGGGGCCGTGGAGGGCTGCCTGCTGTTAAACAGCTGCCACGTCTCATCCAAGCGGTGGCTGCATTTTAGTGGTGGCTGAAGTGCTTCCCCTGTCTACATTGGAAAGCTCGTTGGGATAATTTTGGATGATATATATTATTACTATATTTAATTTTTGAAACTCCACTGGAAACGTTAAGCACTTAAAGAAATCCCTACACTTACTACATTCAGCTTTTTCCCTCATAAGAAACGACTGGAGAGTTTGTGCTTTTAATTATTATCATTCTCCCTTGAAATTATAGGCAAAGCAGTCAGTGACATTCGAAACATAAATTACTGGCCTGCAGCCTTGTGCTACTGTTTCTCTATCTCTCTGCCAGGGCTGCAAATCAATTTTCTGCATTTCTTTCAGATTTTCTGAGGAAAATTGTGGAAAATAGATGTTGGCACATGGCATTTTTCCACAATGGTTAGAACTATTGAATGGGGCTGTAATAGACTGCCTTGGAGAAGCCAGCCCCATTAAAATGCCAACCTCAGACAGATCAGAACACTCTCTCAATCTGAATTTCATAATTTTTCCACAGGAAGAGCAACATAATTTTGCTTCGTTTTGCCTACAGTCCCATAGATTTGTTAAAAAAAAACCAAACCTGTCCCCAATTTTTCTTTTCTTTTTGTTTCTTCTCTTTTATTTTTCTATCCTCAACCCCTCTTAAGTTCCAGCCATGGTGCCCTTTAACCTTGGGTGATTTCTGGAGGATTCAGTTTAGTTCCTGTTTCTTTGTTCTGGTTTTGTCCAGGTTGTTCCTTTACAAAGTGACCTGGAAATGCACCTGTTTAGAGTGATGATTATTCAGCCAGTAAAATACTTTTACCTTAAAACTGTCTCCACTATGTTTTCAGGTGATACTGGCCATACAGAGACATCACTTTCTGACTGGAAGCATCTTTAAATCTATCCTGGCTACCTTGGGATTTAAACTCATGGGGCACTGGCCAACACTGAGGAATTTTACACCTTCAAGTTTGGCTGATTTCTTTGGGTTTAGAATCAAAGCCCACCAAGACCATTAAGAAAAAAAGATAAGAAATGACAGGAGCCTTTCAGTCTGTAAAGCAGTCTTTCAGCATTCGCAGTGGATTGTGTAGGATGAGTTTCTGGGAGGGAAACAGAGCATGGCTCTATGCAAGACAGCAGGTTGCACAAGAGCTGAGAGCCAGAAGAACCAGAACAGCAAATTCCTGGGTTTCCAAGGAAGAATTCTTGCAGATTTTTTACTGATCCCATTGGTCTGGTCAAATTGTAGAGCTGGTTAAAGAAAAAAAGGACAGTGTTATGATCCTACTTACAGACGAGTTGTTTTGCTTAATATGGCAAAAGCTTAAAGAAACAAGGTCACATCTCAGCTTCTTCTCCCTAAAAACTGGTTCTTCCAAAACCCCTAGAGAGAGTCAGCTTCTGGGTTTTTGATTATATGTTTCATTGCAAGGCGGTGATGTAATGTCATACGTGATAAAATGAGGGAACCGAGCTTGCGCTGAGAGTGGTGGAAGTTTGCTGGTTTCATCCAGGTCTGGGTACTTCGGATACATCTAGCCGTAATTTCAGAAGCAAGTATTTGAGGTTGGAATATCTTGCTGCTGGCTGGTCTGACGCCTGTTTTGCCAGGGCAGAAGGAACTGCTGCAATACCATTGTAAAAGAATCGTTTCAAAAGGGAAAACTGAGTTAACCTCTGGGTGTTTCAGCTAGTGCAGAGTAATGAATTGCTATCTTCATTAACAGAAAGAATGCCAAAGAGGCTAAATGAGTCAGAACAGGCAGAGACACAATCCTTTAATGAGTTGAACAGGAGCTGGTTTGTAATGTGAGGTTATTGATAATCCCAGGGTTTATATAACAGCATGATTCTAGGTCAGGGAGCAAAAAACACACACTCCTATATACACACGCTCGCTCGCATGCTGAAAGATGACACACTCTTCTGAACAGATGGCTTCAGCCCGGGTTAAGCATATGCACTCAGGAAAGATGACTTTTTTTCAGCGGGGTAAGTCCCCCTGCCTGCTTTGCACCTCAATGTGTAGGGCAGATGTTGATTTTTTTCAGTGAACAGTTTCGCAAAGAATGACCTGGGCTACCGTGGCACAGGATCAGTTTAATTAATCCCAAGAAACTCCAGAAACTCTGCTAACATCTTTTCTGCAGCTTGAGAAACAGTCTCTTATTTTGCTGACTTCCTGCGTGTGTACCAGGGAGCTTGACACCCGGTCCGGTGTGGTGGATCCAGGAGCTGGAGCTGGAAGTGGGAGAACCATACAGGGTGAAATAACTATTGCCTCTCGGCTCTTATTTTCTCTGAGTCTTGCTACTGGTGGGCTTATATTGCTAAGGAAGGTGGTTTACTTTCCCAGCAAGGTAATACTAACATACAAAATGGTTGTATCTTCACAAAAAAAGCTTTTTAATAATAGAGCTAATTTCCCTTTTTGCTTAATAACCTGTTTATTAACATTATAACGCCATTGAAGGGCAATTATGTTACTTTAGCCATGCTAGGATGGCAGCGCTGGTTGCGAGTCCAGATCTTCACCTGGTTTTGCTATCCTAACTTCAGTCATTTTGCAGGAAGCAGTTTCTACAAGCTCTCACAACTGCGCAGATTTTCAGCACTGCCCATGGCACACCTGCCAGTACTGTCTGAGCTGCTGTTTATGGTTCTATAAAAGTCAATTTATGATATTAAAGAAAATTTGAAATGTTCTGAGTTCACTAGTCAATTGTGGCTTAAGCAGCCTCCCCTAAATTCCCTCCCACAGCATTCCCTGAGAATCCTTGAATTCCCAGGCTTAATTTTCCTGTGGACTCCATATGGGCAAGCCTATTATTGAATAAAATAAAGGAAACTAAAAGACCATACAGAAGAACATCAAGAGTGACAACTCCTGAGTCCATGAATGACGCTTTTAACCATATTTTGACCATATTTATATGAAGTTGAAGGCATTTTCATTCTCTGAATTGTCTGGCTTTTTTTTTTCTTTTTAATGTGCACTTCTTCAGGTTTTTTTTTTCCCAGATAGCAAACACCCCCCCCAGACAAAGAGGAAGGTGGTAACAGATGTCAGCCTAACACCAAGTCTCAGACCTGTTGCTTTCCCATTACAGGTAGTATTTGGTGACTACCATTAAAGAACTACTGCTGGTGAAAACTTTCCACGTTTTCATAGAGTTGCTGCTCGTGAAGTCTGGTAGCAGCTTTGTAGAAATGGATGTTTTGGTTGCTATCATTCACATTTAAGAAAGCCACAGCTGAAAAGCACACGCTACGAATATCAAAGGCTAGAACTAAATTCTGGCTTCTGTCATTACCACTCACAGGGGACGCAAAGTGGAACAGAGGAAGAAAAACATTTAACAACTACGGATGACCCCTAGGGGGGTTTTGAAAGGGCGAGTGGTGATGTCTGAGCATGCTGCAGGTGTTAAACTGCTTGGAGAACAAGCACAAGTGTTAGCATGCACAGGTGTCAGTAGCTGGAGAACCACGGTGCCAACTTCAGCGTGCACGAGCAAAGCCAGGGAGTTGAAGTGCAGCACGAAGAGGATCCCTGCAACACCCCCCCGTACGAAGGAGATTCGCAGTCCCTCAGTGTGCATCGGTAATGCACTCCCTGAAGTTTTGTGTGCTGTTTCATTGCTTTTTCAAAAGTCAGCTTCAGTGCAGGTGTAAAAAAGGGATAGGGTGTTGCAACAAGATTCTGCCCCCTTCACTCGTCCTCCTAAATCAGTGGTGGTGGTGCTGTGAAGTGGTTCCTAGAAAGCACAGGACTGAGCCAAAAATACAGCTGAACTGGTGTCCCGTTGCATTGGCAAGAACAGCGATTGCATGTCATCGAACTCCCAGCGTTCACAGCACTGAAAATAGCAGGAATTTTCCCTTCTTGAACAAAATGATATATTCCTCCCTCGGCTACGGAAAAGAAACAATGGGGAAAGAAGATCAGGTTTGCCAAGAGCAGTGCATCCCTTTCATTTCAGTGTTCTCCCTGACATGTAAAAAAATGCATAATAATTACAGAAAGGAATTAGCAAGCGCTTCACAGTTTGGAAATAAAGTCAAAATATTTCTGACAAAACATTTTTCCACCAGAAAGAACCAAAACACTATTTTGCTGAAAACAGAAATGAATCAATGGCAGTTATTTTGGACAGATTACTCAGGTTAAAGCAGCAAGAAAAATGCTAGGAGATGTTCATATCAAACTCTAGAGGTCAGGAGTTCTTCTGAGCTTCTCTCAGTAATTTGAACAGACTATCTGGGTTCATTTCTAAGTGCCATGAAGGGTTCTGGCATGATGAGGGTTGGAAACACATGCTTTTGAACAGGGGAAAAATAAATTACAACTGGAGAAGAAACTGTGTAAGGCCCAGAAGGCACTTTCCATAGAGTCCCGCAAGCCTGGAGACAGCCCTGCTGCCCCAATTTGAATTTTCCTATTCCCTCTGCTGCATGAATGCACTACTCACGTGTTTGCTGTGTCTCATTTAGTTGCACAAAAGTGAGTGGGTGAAATAGTTTAGATGAAAGAGAGTGTGTGGCAAGAGATCAAGAAAATAATTACTGCTGTGATCCACTGTTGGAGCTAAAAAATCTCAATTAAGGGAGAGGATGAGCAGGAAAAGCTGTTGGAAGGAAAGAGATGTATATGTATGTGTACACACACACACTCATACACTCCTGCTCCTTCTTGTGTTTTCAAGGAATACTCTTTAAATTAGTCCAACAAGTCCTTTGGCTACAATCCCCTCCCCACCCTGGAGTTAGTTTGGTGTCTCAGAAACTTTAGAAATTGTCTCAGATCTTGCTGTGCACAAAGGCTTTACAGCATCTTTCAGGATGATCATTTACATTTCAGTGGGGAGTAGGGTGAGTTGACTTTATACAAATCTGTGGAGACTTCACAACTACAAGTATCCTCTCTGTTTTAAGCAGCGTACTTGAACAGCAATCAACCTTTTTCATTGAGGATGCTACATGGAGCTGGCACAGCCAAGGAAGAAACTCCCCTTGCCTGAGATGTTTCCTGCTTCTTTCCTGGGGCGGCTGGTGACCGTGACTCTTCCTAAGACAAAATAGGCTGTTGGGGCAATATCTGACGACAGCTGTTGTTATCTCTTAAGCATTAATGCTACAAGATCTGGTGGGAGATGGGGGTGTGGGCCATGCCCAGGGTACTTCTGTCAGGTGTGGGGTTTGATAGGGAAGGAAAGCTATAGACAGTAAGAGTTTCACAGCCCAACTTGATAAAAAAGTGAGGCTGGTGTGCTATAGATGAGCCTGTGAATACGTGCATTGTAGGGATCTCCTTTATTATTAGTCAGTTAACCCTGTGTGGATGGGTGTGAACCAGAGTATAGAACCGCTCCATGCAAAGTATGTAAGCTGTACTTAAACTGTTGGTTTATCGTTAATGCAATGGCATATAAATCTGTCACTCGTACAGTTTGCTTAGCCTTCTTGGCTGAGAACAGCCATTCATTTTTCAGCAGAGATCACATGTGCCCTTAAACTGTGCTTTTGAAACATTGACACACTGCAGAAGTGTGTGTGTAAACTGGGGAATTACATCTCTTCCCCTCTGCTCCTGCTTGGCAAATAAATGCCCATTTCACTTGTTGCGTAGTGACACCTTCTGTGCGCTCTCAGCGTGGGGCAGCCCGGCCGTTTCGGAGGTCAGGCACAAAGCACAGCAGTGGGAGGGAGCACTGGTGGCTTGCTGGGACCATAGCTTCCACCAGACCTATATGACAGCACCTGCATTCAGACACGCTTCACGCAGAGTGGATGGTGGCATACGAAGCGAGTATTTTTGAAGGCGGGCGATGTGAAGCGGTCTGTTTGCCCCGTCATTTGCCCACACAAAACGCATGGAGAGGATTTTTCATGCAAATAAATACCTGCACGTTTTCCCCCTGCACAGAGAACCCAAGCTTCCTGAGTATCGAAGGAGTGCTTTGATGTTACGGGGCGATGTAGTCATCACCACCTGCTGGAGTGTGCAAGCTCTGAGTGCCAGTCCTGCTAAAGAGCCTCAAGGAAGCATACTGATGAAAAATAAATAAATAAAAACCCAAGCTGCAATTAAATACGCATTGTGAGTGTCTTCTGTTTCTGAGCATGGAAAGCTCTCTGATTTCAAAACTCTAGAAGACAAAAGCTTAATCCAAATTCTTAAAAGACTGTATGTGTGTAAGTGCACCCCAGCGCTGGTGTCAGCGTGAAAACTACGGCTGCACTAATGCAGTCTTAAATGCATATATGTAAAAAATACAGGTTTAGGACAATTGTGGGGAATTGGTACCTGGAAAAACGGGACATTACAAAAGCTGTAACCCGTGCCACTCTTACTTCTCACTGGTGCAAGTTTGTCACAATGTCTGCCTCAGCTGTAGCGTGCCTTGTTTTCATTACTTCTGTGCCATTAAAGGCTTCACTTCATGGCCACAGAAGTAATGGCAGAAAATGTCAAAGACAATAGAAAACACGGTGTTGCAAGCTCCCTAAGTAGATTCAGTCAGGTTTTTTTTTTCTTCTGGGAAACTCCTACCTGTACAAGGACATTGCGTCTGGTGAGGCTGTGGTGATATACATGTGGGTGGTTCAAGGTGTGGAACGATGTCACCGTTCCAGTTAGAACATGCTGATCATGATGTTGTATCAAAGAAAACCGCTTGCAAAATGACTGTCAGATGAACCCTGTGCAAGGGAACATTATGGTTTGTATGTGTATGTATCATTTGAATATCCATGTGGCAGCCTGCATTCCCGTACCTGTCTGCATAAAGGGAGGGAGGGGACCCTCACATGATGATACAGTCTCATTCCAGGACAACCCATGTGGAGGGAAAAAAGTGTCTTCAAGTCGCTGCATCAACTTACAGCTATCCCTGAGACTGCCAAGGAGGATCCCCGGTGCTAACTGTGTTTATGCTGGCTTCAATACCGTACAGCTGGCCTCAGGAGCACAGCCAGATAGGAACGACTCCTGCAAGTCTAGCTCCAATTCATAGTGGCACACTTCATTATTAATACCAAAAGAAATAGGATGCCTCTAGTTTCTAGCACAGTGTTGTCACCTGAAAAGGACCTCCTCTACTCTCCCTGTCATATGGGTTGCTGGCGGGAGTGGTGGCGTGTGATAACTTCACTGTGCAGTATATGTGAGTGGAAATGTTTACCTCCGTAACACGCCACGTGTCATAAATCTCCATGCAGTCTGTTAAGGAAGGACATGGGATAAGATCTCTGCTGTTTCTCTCTTGTCTGTCCACGCTGGATGAGAGACCTGATGTTATTCTAAGTTCACAGATCCCCTGTCTGGATGCTGGAGAAAGGCAGTGTTGCTCTGCCAGCCGGCAGTGCCCTTGCAAGCCCTGGAGCAAAGGGTGTGCGGAGAAGGGCTGTGTGTCACACCATGAACCCACAGCACACCGTCCCGACATTGCAACAGCTAGCTCATATAGGTTATCACAAGTGTCAGGACAGCTCCTGTGCCTTTTGGTACCCCTCTTAGAGCAGTGGCTATCACCTTTTCTGATCCATGGGCTCCCCTAGGTACTTTCCAAAGGACCTCCTGACTGCAAACTGCTTTTCTTGGTTACTTCGAGCAGGTATTTCAGGACAAGACCAAGGATCCAGAGAGGTTTACAAATCCCACATGGCCTTAGTGACATGGTATAAAGTCTCACCCTTAGTTTCCCATGGATCTGGTCTGCTGACTCCAGCTGAGGATCTGGCGCTGTTAACTTCTATTCAAAAAGTAACCATGCAATATTATATGGGGAGAGGCAACAATTAGTAAACCATCACATTATTCCAATTGTGTTAATAAGTCTAAACCTGCGAGATGCTGACCAAATTTATTTCCCATTCACATCCATGGGAACCAGAAATTCCTTTCACCTCTCAGCATTTCACAGTGTCAGGACTTTCTAACATCAGGACAACGGGCTATGGCTGTCTGTCTTTAAACTTTCCAAATGCAGATGTGCTGTGCCACATATTTCCAATTACTAGAGAGGATTAAAAATCTGGATCTGGGATGTGAGTCATGGAGTTCAAAGTAGGTCCAGGGCTAAAATTTCTCTAACACTCAGGAGCATTTTGGTTTGATCTCATCAGGCCTGAAATTCCATTACTTTACCCTCACAGGCAAATAATGACTGCAATAGTTTCAGTCACTGCTAACACAGCTATTGCTTGAATAAAATGGTTCATTTGTTTTAAAGACCTAAATCAACACTCAATCCATATATTTTAAAAACAAAACAACTAAAAGACATGTTACATGGCATGAAATCTGGTTTGGGGAGGTCTCTGCTCCGGTGGTTTCTGAAGTCACCAGAACTCTTTGGCTGAATTATTCCTGTATAAATCACCCAGGCACCTCTCACTGTTCTCTCTCCCCTTGCCTGTGCAGACAGCTCTGCCTGCTGCCTGCTGCAGCAGGTGACAAAGCAAGCCTGTGCGCTCAAATGCCGATGGCATGGCTGGGAGGACACTTACATCGGCGTGAAATAACCACAGAAATAGGAACGATGTTTTAAATCCCCCAATCCCTAAATCATATGTTTCCATCATGTGAATATATACGACGATCATCTTCATGGTGTGTGCGGCAGGGTTTAGTGTGAAATCAGCAGGCTCAGAGCAGTTTTAACAAAGGTTCATCTGAGGTAAGGCAGTAAGCTAAAGGCCACATGTTGCTTTTATTGCAGTTTTCCCCCTTGCTTGCCATTCTGAGCCAACGGTTCCCTCAGAGCCCTTCGTGCCTATACACACACACGCACTGGCTGCACAGACACACAACAGGCATGCGAGGCTTCCCTGCTTTTTGCGTTTAATATTCTGTCTGTGCTGGCATGCTCTTGTCTTGCTTCATAAAACCTGTTGAAAGCCAGTCAATTCATTAATCTTTTGCCAAGAGACGTTAAATGCCAAACAGGGAAAGATGATAATAACTTGACAGTTCATAAGAAAGGGCCTGATCCTGCAAGGTGCTGAGAGTGGGAGCCAGTGGGAAGATGAGGGTGCTTGGCATGCTGCAGGATTGATCCCTTGCACATTTGCTGCTCTCTCTCTGCCCTGGTTTGGTACACAGCTTCCGAAATGAAGCCAGGAGGGTGCGAGCGTATGACAAAGCCACAACCACGATGCTGTCCTTCGAGGAGGTCTCTGCAGTCTGAGCAGTCTGAAACATCTCCCTGATGGAGTCTGCATCAGGGGGGTTAGCAGGACTGATGCTCCAAAGCACACAGAGGAGAAATAGGGACAACTCGGGCCATTGCCAACATGAAGCTGGCTCTTCTCTGTTCCCGTGGCTAACTGACAGATAAAGCCCTGGCAGTGGAAATTGCAGACCATTTGCAATGAGTAATCACCTGCGCTGCCTGGTCCAGCTTTAAACTGCACGATCACCAGTGCCGGGGCTGCGGGAGGTGCACGGTGAGCAGTGAGCGATGCGGCTGGCCCCCCGCCCCCCTGCCGCAGCTTTGACGCCTCTTCTCCGCTCCATGTCTAAGAGCCGAGTGCTGCACCGGGGAGGGAGGAGGAAGCAATACTGCCAGCCTCGGGCGATCGGGTAGCGTGAGTCAGGCTACAGAAAGGCAATGAGTTTCGCTGAAAGCTTGTAGGTTTAGAGAATAATAATTGTCAAAGCCTTTTGATTTGAATTTTAGGTGCTGAGATTTTAAGGCTCAAATTTTTGAGCCTTCTTCAGTGTCACACTGGAGGTTATAAATGAAAGAAAGGAAGGAAAGAAACAAGGGCAAAAAGAGTTCTTCACATGGTTGCATGGCTCAAGGAACTGGAGCTTTACTAATGAAACTGCAGTTATCACAGGACTTACATTAAGCTAATCGGAGAGGATATCACTGAGGTCAACCACAGTTTCCAAAAGGTACCACTGGTTCCAGGGCAGTTAGCGATGCTGAAGTGATGCACTAAAAATCAAGTACACTCAGCCTCCTTGGTGTACAGGAGAAGTGGATCAATACTGAATTAGAGGTGGATAAACTGCATTTAACTATATTTAACAATACCACTGATAGCACTTAAACTTATTAGCTATCAATTATCCCTCAGTTTCACAGCAGCTCGCCTCTGTCTCATATCTTCAGCATTTGATTGCTCCAGCCAGTCTGTGGCAAAGCTGATGGTGTTCTGTCCCTCAGCTGATGAAATCAGAGTCTAATTTTGCGGAAACTTTTTTCCTGGGTCATTCATCAGTCCTAAATCCCCCAAATTGAAGCCAAAATGGTGTGTACCATTCTTTCTGAATTAAAGTGCCCTTCCCACCTTAGTACTTAGGCATCCTCTCCAATTTGAGTGTATAAGAAAAAACTTCACAGAAAAAACTGCTTGGTGGTTTCCAGTTACCATGTATTGCTGATAGGCTTCATAATGAAACTGCAGTTTTCTGCAATGGGGGCTATGAACAGAGACCCTGCAGACTTTTGCTAGATGATTCCCTTTAGCATACGTGGTGTACAAGGCACCACATGGCCCGTACTTCTGGGTCATGCTGAGATTGCCAGTCTTTTCACTGCAAATAAAATTGGTCTTTGCTGTTTGTTTGCAAATAGCTCTCTGCACTGGTTGAGTATCCGCTCCGCTCTGTGCATTCCTCAGTCACAGAGGTTATCTGCAGACAGAGCCTTGTAAGCTCATTGCTGTCCATGGCTTTCCATAAAGCAGATCAATTCTGACAGTAGGAGAGGATAAACCCAATTTCAAAGAGTGCCTTGATACTAACGGAGCCACCCTCCAGGGTATTGTCTTCACAGCTTCCCACCGTTGGCATGTTTGGTGGAAGAGGGGTGAGATTGCATTGCTGAAGCTCATGGTCCATCCTGACTCTGCAGCACATGAAAGGCAGGAGTGGGTGCCTAGAGCAACCTGTCCTCATTACACCTCTAATCCACCTAAACCCTAATGAAGTACAACCTGACAGTGGACAGCAGAAGCCACATTGGGGCTGTGTGTAACGTGCAAGCAGCTCTGTGGCCCGAGTTGCAATAATTGCTCTGTGCAGGTGGAAGGTGGGATTGCGGCACAGATCAGCCCCACCTCCCCTCCCTGAACAAGCAAAACTGCCCTCAGTGGGTGGCTGCAGGCTCCCCAGGCAGGTTCGGGGCGGGGACGGGAGTTGGAGAGTGCCTATCCCTTCTGGAGGGCTTGTGATCTTCACTCCTTGGGAACAGGATCCTTGCGAGTCTTTCTAAAGGCCAGGGAAAAGCAAAGAGATAGCAGCTTGAACAACTCAGTGAAGGATGGGGAGAAGTTGGGGGGCATCTTCTCCTGGCCCTGCCTGCTCCCGGTAGAAGCGGGAAGAGGTTCAGCACTCAGGTATCTAGAAACCACTATTCTTCTCAAAACCAATTTGTTTTACAGTAGATAAATCAGGAGACAGGGACTGGGGAAGCATCCAAATCACTCGCAGACAGGCCATCTCCTTGGTTTGAACACAAAGAGCACGTTCCTCCTCTGGAGGATGCTCTGCCAGCCCAGATCTTTTCCACTTGCTCCCCTTGCAGGAAGGGCTTTCCTGCCTGGTGTCAGAGCTCGGGAGCACTAGGGAGGCTTTGCAGCAGAAGGCAGGCTGGAGCCCAATGCTAAGAAAGGCAGAAATACTCTCAGGTTGTAGAGGAGAGAACAGATTTTTTGCTGTTCTTTCAATCTTGCACCTGAACTGTGGGCACAGCTGGGGTCTGCCTCTGCCATCCCCAGGGTGCACCCAGCAATGCCAAACCTTCAGCCAAGGCTTTGGGCAGACCAACGATTCCCCTCTCCCCACATTGAGCATGTTCCCGCGGCCAACTACATCAAGGCAACAGAGCAGGAGGATTCCCCTGCCTGGGTCTGCACCGAGGCGCTGCCGGTGTCTTTTGCTCTGCATTATTTGGGAACACCTCTTTGGCTGGCAAGCGTGGCGTGGGGAGGGCGGCCGTGGGGGATGCACTGGACTGCTGCCAGGAGGGATGTAACACCACGGAGCAGCCTGGGTTTCCTGGATACACCCTGTCTTGCAGCTATCTGCAGCTCACGAGTGTTTGGATCAGCCTCTCCCGGAGTGCTGCGAGCACAGAGCCTCAGCCCGGCCTCTTTCTGGCAGACTTGTTTATCTGGGTGTTACATTGCTTGAGGCCAAGGCTTAGTTTCTGTTGTACTTGTGCCAGTGTACACAACCCTGGCAGCTTTCGGCACATGGGAGGAGTGTCATTTTATCCCAAGTCTCCCTCAGGAATTGATAACTGTTTAACAGAAGATCGGGCAGAGGATGGAGCAACTGGAGCGTCCCAGTACAGGGGGAACGTACCCAGGGAGCAGGAAGAAAAGGCTGCACAGAGAGTATATGAATAATAAACTGAGGTGCCTTAAATTTTTATTTTTATGATTTGGTGGTGGTGGTGGTTAGCTCCAGACTAGGATTAATGAATCCCCTGCAGCTATTCTGCTTTGACTAGATCTGGCAAAGATTATATTGGAGAGAAAGGGAGTGGGGGGATAGAGGAAGAAAAAGCACCACTTATCAGCATGCTTATACAGATAGGAGCTAAAAGGTGTAACCTGATGAGACATCTTCCATTTCAGACAATGCAAGCCCTGCACAGTCCCTCTAGGTCTCTTAAACAGAGATATAATAAGCTCTTTGGAGCTTCCCAAAAGTACATTGCACTATGGAAAGTGTTAGGAGTTAATTATGCAGCAGGCTGAAGGAGCCAAGGCACCAGGCTGAAACTGAGAATAAGTTTTGTACCCAAAGCAGCTCTGGAAAGCACAGCTTTGCACAGCAGGATGTAAAGACCCAGATTTCCCTTCTTGCCATGCAGTGTGCATGCACATCCACAGTGCAATACAGATACTTTTTAGCTTGGGCTGTCTCAGAAGGACGTAGGTCTCAGGATGTTTCTGAGCAGTCTTCAGTGCAGCAGAGGCACACCATCTGTGCAATTGGCAGATCAGCTGCGACAGGATCATTCACAAAACTTTATGTGGAAAAATATGACCTGATTCATAAAGAACTCCCTGTACTGAAATCAAACTCCCCTGCCTTGGCCAATTGGGACCCAGGAATTTTGCAGAGCACTTTTGCTTGTATGGTGCAATTTTCAAATATGACCAAAGCAGCAAGGCACAGGGTGAAAATTAGGGGACTAATATTTTTCATGTTCAGTGTTGGTGGTGGCAGTGAAACATGGAAGAAATTCAGGGAAACCTACGGACTCCTCTGCACCCAGTTCACATCTGTTCACAATTCACTGCTACCTGCCAAACAATTAAAAACAACAACCTGTTTTATTAGCTGTCACATCCCATAAAATATTTCAGGGCCCTTCATCAGCAGCTGACACTCTCTGGGTTAAAAAAAATGTTCGCAATGTTATTTCAATGTCTGGCTCTCAGAGGTTTATCTCTAGTGCCCATCACAGGAGTATTCAAGCACTAAATGCAAGGTTAACAGCTTTACAATTAAGGATGTGAAAGATATATAGACACCGATTTTCACCCCACTCTGAGTTTGAGAAATACAGGTTCCATGGCTGGTCCTCCAAGGAGCGGTGCATGGGCTGAGCGTTGGGTGGGCAAGCAGCTGGCCTTGACTTCAATGGGAGGTAATCAGATGAAAACTCAGGGGGGCACCTCTCCCTGCTGAGAACTGGGAAAACTGGGGGATGATGGTGGAATGCTTTTCCTTAATTTTTGTAGTCTAGGAAAAGAGAAGATGAGGGAAAGATATTATGCCATTGCACAGAAGCCATTGGTCAGAGTCCCAGATCCAAAAATGTTGTTTAGGAGCATAACACTAACCAAAATGAGTGGACACAGGCATCGATGTATATCTGTGGCTCTCTGTGACCAGGTACAGCTAAACAGTCTCTGCATAGTAAGTATGAGATCTGGCTCTGCTCATCCCTGTAACAGTTTGTGGATCTAACCACTTGTTTTATGAAGGCTTCATGGGAAAAATATGTCCAGGATACTCAGGTGCTGCCCCTGCCCTTGCTTGTGGCACTGCTGGCACCGCGCTCATGAACTCATTGGACATTGCGTCGTTGTTGTTAAACCCTAGCAGTCCTGGTCCTGCTACCAGTGCTCCACTCCAGTAACTGCAAAGTGTTTAAGGCATCCAATTTGAAACAGATTGATCCCTTCAGCACAATCCCAAATCTGCCAAGGCTGCCAAGTTCTTCCTTTTTTACCTCCCACAGGAACAGGGAGACTTCCCACAAACTTTCCTTTCTAAAATGCGTTTGTCAGAGTTTTAAAAAACTGCATTTGCCTATGTTTGAGAATATGGTGCCCAAGGCTGAAATAAAAGTAGTCAAGATTGAAATCAGCATTTTGAAAACACAAAGACTTACCAGCTCTGGTTTTTAGAACTGAAGATGTGAGTGACCATGTTCTGAAAACCTGGGGGAAGACATTTTGTACTTTTTCATAAAAAAGAAAGACGTTGAACTCCTTTTTTTAAATGCAAAGCCAGGTGCAATCTGAAATACAAATATTTTCCATATTCTGCATACTACACAGCCACAGAGTGATGAGCCCTGCCCCACGGAGCTCACAGTTTAAATAGACCAAAGAGAGATGAAATATCATGTCCAAGATCAAACACTAACTTGATGGCCAAATTGGTGAATGGAGCCCAGGCCCTTTGATTCAGAACTGCTGGTCTATTCATTCCAGTTATCTCTCCTGACATGCTCTTTAATTTTCCATCCAGGCCTTATTTTTCAAGAGGTAACAATACATTCAGTGCTGCTGTTTCATTGCACGGGTACTTTCTATCTGGCAACAGATAATCTGTGATTAAATCAACTGGGATCAAACAAAGCAAAATGAGGAGGAAATCAGATATCAAAATCCTGTTAAACACCTCCCAAGCGCCAGGAGCTGACAATTTGTAACTGATCGCTGCACCTCTGATCTCACAGGGGTTGCAATCGCTGCCATGAGCCGTGAACGGGGCCTGTGGCAGCATGTACATTTCAGGATGAAAAATGGTTGATTTGCTTGAAATGATCTCAGTTTCATATATCTGTTCTCAGATATATTTTCAGCATTAGTACAGCATGGTTGTCTAGTGTGGGGGAAACCTGTGGGTCAAATTCTGCCCAGTGCTGCCAGCACACGCTCCACACTGTCATCAGGTGCAGCAGCACGAGCATGACCGAAGGCAGATTTTTAGATCTGAATGGCAGAATTAGACTTGTATTTGTTTTGTTCTAGATGGAGGTTTTTGTCCAGTTTTTAGGTGATATTATTCTTGGCAATTATCCCACCTGAAATGTGATATTTTGACCCTATTCCCCCCCCCCCCCCCAGGGTTCATGACTTACTTTCAGTGAATGGCAGTTTCTTGGTCACTTCTCATCATGGCTCTGTGTTCTTCTAGAGTAGCTA
>NW_008824286.1:3707639-3745741 GCF_000699105.1 Pygoscelis adeliae | reverse complement strand
CACCTTAGGGGCTTTATCTTGTTCCAAACCCCCTATATAACTGCAGATACAGCCTGTGTATCTGAGCCCCTAGTCAGCCTCAAGGTGGCATAGGACATAGCACACACTGCTTTAATAGCAGGATGGAGGTGGAATGACACTGTTTTCCTCTCTGTAGCAGGAGGACCTCATTTAATAGGAGCATAATTGTCTGCTGGTGTACATTCATGTGCTTGCAGTTGCATGCAATTACTCACAGGCCTGAAAAAAGCCACAGTAACTGGCTGTGGTGAGAAAAAGACGGATGAAAACAAAAGAAATTCCTGGTACTGGGGTGGTTCTTCAGGGGCAAAAAAAAAAAAAAAAGAAAAGAAAAAAAGAGAAAAAGAAAAAAAAAGAAATGGCTTTGGCTGTAGATGTTTGCAAAATCCCACATCAAACTATCACAAAGGCAGATCCATTGGTGTAACTTCGCTGATCCTAGAGAAGCACATGTGGTATCAGCCCTCTAGTCCTACAGGCAGTTTCAAAAGAGCCTCAAGGAAATTTCAATGGGATGTGGAAATTTTTCCTTTGGAAGTCTCAGCTTGTACGGTATATTTTCTGTCACATGGTGCTCAGCCTCAGCATTTCTATTTAAAAAAGCAACAGTGGGAATAGCGCAGGTAAACCTTGGGCAACTCTTTGACCCTCTAGGCCCTTGGTGATCTTAGCAGGTGAGCTGAGACAAATCAAGCTGCTCCAACAGGCATGGGGCACTCGCTCTTTAAGAAGTGCACTGGACTGCTGGAGTAGAAGAGGCGGGGGGCAGAAAGTACTCTTTGATATAATGATATCATGTCCCCTCTCAAACCTCAGGGAGCCCCGTCTCCTAATATTATTCTTTCTTCATTTTCAATTCAAACCAAAAGTGAAAACAGAAAGAAAATAACTCTCTTTTCTCTCCTTGCTTGCTTTTTCCCCCCTCTCCCTTCCTGCTGCTGCGACGGCAATGGGAGGGGAAGAGAAAAGGGGCTAGAGCCGCTTAGATCAGTTTCATGCACAGGAGAAGTAAGACAGGAATTATTTTTCTTGTTAGCCTTTTTGTAAGAAGACAGACAACCCTTTCAGCCCAAATACAATATTGTAATTGCTCATATTCAACTGACAGAGGTTCCCAGATGAGCTCCACTGAGGCATCATTTACTAATCTGTCATGTTCTATAGCACCCAGCACAGAGTGCTGTAAAAGTGTCTTCTTCTCTTTAAGTTATTTATATAGTTGGCTGAAAGCGCTTTGCTTGTACAAACTAGAAACTATTAGATTAGACCAGCGGAGACAGCCAGAGGCAATCTTTTTAACAAAGTGAGTGGGATTCAAAGTAGGGTTGGAAAGCAAATATTATTTCACTGGAAGTCTATTAGAGGTAGTTCCCTGGATAACAAATAAGTGCTTTGTTAGCTTAGCTTGAAGAAATGCACTGGTCAGGTTGGCAGCAGCTGGGTCTAATGGTAAACTGTGTGATAGCAGATGATAATTCTGTGATCAGTGCAGCACGTAAGCCAATTTTGCTGTCCCTTCCTTCACAGCCTGCCACATCCCTGGGTTTACTTATTTAAAGTGCATGTCAGAACTTAGCAGCTGGGAATAACTCCATTTATTTGAAAACTTCTCATCCTAACACACATGCACACATATAAAAAGAAAAAGTATGTAAAGTCAGCCTATCAGAAAGCAAATATTGTTCTCACCGGGGAAGGCTAAAAGGTTGTATGTGTCAGAGTGCTTCAATATAAGTGGAATCTGGGCTCAAAACAAGTTTCAGACAGAGCTCATCATGACGAACAGAAACCCAGAATCTCTAAGTATTAGGTGAGTTTAAAGCATATTCATAAAAATATACAAAACAAGTCATAGTCACTACTAGCTGCTAATTCTGGCAGATATTGCTTTCATTAAACCCCTGAGACAGCTGCTTTCAACAACGGATAACGTGATTTTGATTTGGTAGAGGACAAATTGTCTCTCTGCTGTAAATCCATATGAGGGTGATTCCTAAAAGCAGAAACATGTCTGTATAACACCTTGTGATCTATTTCTTTCTATGAGAGGTGGTCCATCCGTGTAAGAGGTTGCTTTTATTTATTATTAATAACCACTTGCCTGCTTGGAAAGTCCCTGTTTGGAGCTTCCAGTCTGAAGGATTAAAAATCAAAAATTATACAGTCTCTTGTGTAGCAAGGTGGGTAAAAGTCAGTCAAACCATGGGATGGATAAAATGCTAATGGGCAGATGATGAATTTTTGCAAAGCAACAGCCTGGTTGTTTCTGACTGTGGTCTGGAGGGCCAGAGACACCAGAAGGCTTCCCAAAAGGCCATTACTCAACCCCATTCCTTGTATTCACATGTAAGACTGGCTCCAGGCTGGATACAACAGGAATGCTGGGGCTACCCAAAGGAGTCAGAAACCATGGCCCTGTGTCCTGCTTGGTTGCACCCAGAAGAATTTGGTTTCCCCTTGGGAAATGCATGACACAACCTGTTACAGGGGATGGCAGGGGGTTGTCTGCTCCATGTAGCTGCTGAAGCAATTGGACTTGGTAGTGGGCACTGGCTCTGCCCCTTTTCTAAAGGGAACAGTAGTGCCACTGAGGGCTATTCACGGCCTTTATCCAACAATTACCTTTTCAAACTCTGGCCACCCTCAATCTACGTATCCCAGAGGCAGATCCATCCCCAGGGTGAATGTAAACCCCTTCCCTGCACCCTCTGCACATCCATCTAGCCTTCCCCATCCCAGTGGGCTGCAGGATCACTAATTAGTTAATCATTGTTTGCTCCACAGCTTGTCTTTGGCTCCCTGTGTCCAATACTTGGGACTGACAACACAAATCTGTGCTGGAAACCTGTAAGTTGCAAACTCTGCAGTAGGAGTAACATGGATACGTTGAAGCTAAAGCTTCAAGTTCGTGCAGAAGAGCTGTTGAACAGATAAATCTCCATTTAGCTTCTCTTAAAAAGCCACCTGAAAAATATGCTTTTACCAACACCCTCCAATGTCTCACTAAGACTATTTATTCAACCACCAAAACTCATACAAGTTGATAGTTAGCTGGACCCCGTCCCAAGGCAGCCAACACTTACTCAGAGGAGAAAGTCCAGAACTTGCCCAGCCTGCTCCCACTCCAACACTGTTACATGAATTTTTTTGAGAATCATTTTACTTTCCTAGCCCTGGTTTAAAACTTCGAGGAAGTTTGCCCTTTTGCCCTCGTCCCTCCCTATACTCCAAAGCCAGAAGAAAAAAAAAAGTCAGCAACTCTTGAAGAGAACACTTGCTTTTTGTTTTTTGGGGGAGATAAGGAGAGAGTGAGAGATTTTGTAGAGCCAAAATGCAGTGGGACATCCAGTCCAGGGTTGCCTATGAGTTGTGCAGGTGAAAACCACCATCCACTCATTAATACTCCTAAAGGAGTTAAAAAGCTAGGGATTCCCAGGGACACACCTGGGTTTTACTTTGCCAAAGGAGTGGGAAGAAACAAGGTCCCCTCCCAAGCCCAAATCTCTCCTACACGGTGGCATAGCCCCAATTCCTCCATCTGCCAAAGATCCTAAGTGTGCATCTCTTCCATTCACAATTCACCTCTAATAGCGCTGCTCCCTGGTAATGACGGGTTAGCCTTTCTGTTGCTGGAAGGAGGCAGCTAAACTGCAGCTCCCTTTGATCGGCCCTCTCCACTCTTCCCGCAGGGCCATATTTTCCTAAGGGAGAAGGGGGCGAGGGCGCAGCCATGTCACCAACTCCCTCTGGAACAAGCCAGACAAGTCTTTTATCTGCAGGGAGGTTTCACTCTATTTAGGAGGATTAAGGCTTCTCCAGTCTGACTAGAAGCCCTTGCCTGCTGATAAAAAATGCATTTCAATAGCTTAGCACACCTGGCTCAATGCACTGTAAGTAGCTGCTTAGGTGTATGCGTGTTAAAAACATCCTATGGGTGCTGGCAAACCCATAGCAAGTGGAAGTGACTTGGGGGAGCATGGGGACACGTGAGTGAAACTCCTTCTTCTTTTTCCCCCTCTGTTAATGGAGATTTTTTTCATTCTCCACAAAGCACCAAATTCCGCCTCTTTCTTCCATAAGAAGGTGACAATTATAGCAAATTTCTTTACAGACAATGAAAGATCAGGGACCAGAAAAGGGAATTTATTCTTAGATTTGTCTGCAGTGACAAGGAGTCACCGTGTGTGATTGGGTTTTTGCAATCTCTCTTGCTCCAAGTTTGGCTCCTTTACAGGTTATCGGTGGATCTGCTACACAGGAAAAGCTTCAGACAATCCAGGTGATCTGCAGGGACATGGAAAGAAGAAAATGCCCGGGAAACAAACATGTGCCCTGAAAAACTGAATACCTGCTGGGCCAATCCTCAGCTGGTAGAAACGGTTGTATTTCCACAGCAGTAATTGTAGGCAGATGGGCTGGTGGGATTCACTCCCCTACATACTTTCTTCAGTTTGGAGTGCATCAAAGCTTTTCTTTCTCTGACCATGCATCAGGGGCTCGATCCCAGAAACCCTGATCACAGTGCTGTGGTCCTGTGAGGCACTTAAAATGCACCTGGGCAGGCTTCTGGCTGAAGCACGCGTGGCAAGGGCAGCAGTTATGCATGCCTCGCCCCAGGGTCCAACCAGCTTGGGACATACACCACGCTCTCACCAGGTTGTATTGAGCAATCAGGACAGGAAAGCACCTCCCCAGCTCCCAGCACGAGAGAGCCTGGTGAAGGCAGTGATGCTTGCCTTTGTGCTTCCAGTAAGAGGCCAGCTTAAGCATCTTGCTGATGTATGGACTTATGTAGGAGGTGGATTCCCAGTTTTTGTTTCTTTCCTGTTTTCTGGTTGCCTTTCCCTTTCTTTCAGTGTAACTCATGATTTCAGAAGCTGGGTGTTTCTGTGGGGGCAAGGAGTGGGGTTAATAATTTGCTTTAACTAGTGCATGTGTTTCACTGACAGCCACTTACAGCAGAGTGGGAATTCAAAGGCATTTGTCCAGGCTGGCAAAAGAAATTTTGTCATGTTGATATATACTTTTTTTCACTAGTTAGTTTTGTTTTGTTTCTTTATCAGCAGCTCCTTCCCTTCCTAGAGCTGGCTTACTCTCTTTAGTTCAGTCACAGGCAGGCTGTAATGATCTTAATGCAGCTCTGATCTATACAAGCTAGCAACCGAGTCTGATGATTTATTGCAATCTTTATTGCCCTGTTACTCCCATTGTCTGAAGTGCTTCTCCAGATCGATGGTGAAATTCCTCTGCCTTAGTGGCCCTAAGCTGGGAGGCCACTCATTCACCAGATGTGTGATGAGCTGAACTGTCACAGGTCGGGCTTATGGATGCTCAGCCTACAAAAGACGTCACACAGATCCATTCTGCAAAACTCTCGGCAAGAGAAGAGTGGAGTGAATTCCTGCTAATGTCACAACCCCCACCCTCATTAATTACATTTGGAATTTGTTCTTCCAAATGGATCTGGATTCTCTCTTCACCGTCAGGTTGTCACAACTATAATCTGATAAAATTACAGAACAGAAATAATTCAGATATAGAGTCAGAGCTAGGTCTATTTAGGAGAATGAAGACTTCTGTGAGAAGTAGTAAGGATGCTCACAGAAAAATGAGCTTGGATGTTAGACTTCAGGATGTTCATGCTAAGGCCCTGAGATTAAGGGGTCTGAAAAATGATATTGTGCCATTTGGTATGTCATGACATTTTCAGCCTGAAAGCCTGTTTAGTGCTTTTGCATATAGCATCTCCTCCATACAAATACAACTCTTACTAGCTGTTTCTCCTCAAACCTCAAATTTGAGTTCACTCATTTTATTTTCTACCCTCCCACCTATGCAGTTAACTCTAATTCAAATCAGTTCCAGCCATCGCCTAGCTCCACCACTGCCATGTCCACAGTATAGTCCCATTCTCTGCCTTCTCCTGGGCTTCTTTACACCTCTTCCCAAGCTTGAAACACAGTTGCAATAGGATCTCCTTCTTTATCATCCTAAATTCACAGGGAATACAACAATTACTGACACTAACTCCCTCACCCCTCACTATATTTGGCATTGCAAGGATGGGAGTGGAGTGAGAAGGGAAGAGATTCATCCAATGTCCACAGAAGCAGCATTAGCTGCTTTTCTTTCCCTTCCAACTCCAGGCAAAATATCATCTAGACTCCTGAAGGATTCCTTTTCCTTAAAACTATAGTGAAACAGAATCTCAGTTTTCCATTGAGAAACTTTCAACAGAAAAAAATTATTCTGTAATTCCCAACAACTACAGCATTGCTGTTATATTGGATGTGTTGAGCATCTATCTAAACTAGTAGGACCTACAGCTATTATGAGATTTTCCTGGATATTTTGTCATGAGGATGAGAATTTACCAAATTTTGTCATTGGCTATGTGTTGTTTATCTTTTGAAAACGTATTTCTGGTCTGGAAACTCTTCTGGCCAGGATTTCCAGCATAGAAATAGGCCATTCCAGAATCCAGGGAAAACAGTAACTGCTTAGCAAAGGGGTGGCAAAAGAGGTTTGGACAGCCTAAGATGTCAGAGGGGGAACTTAGTAATTAATAATGTAAAATCCTTCACTTCAAAGGAAGAAACTAAGGGCACAAACACAAAACTAAAACAAGGAATATAATGGTTCAGCCAGAAATGCGAGGAAGGAAGTCAGATCTATCAAGATTGGTCCCACATGAGCCCCAGGATAGAGAGCCTTATGAATAATACTAAATTAATCTTGTCTTCATGTTTTTTCCTTGTTTTAAAGCCGTGTTGCATGTGTGCCATGGGGTACCAGGAGAACCAGGCCTGAGAGGTTATTAGAAGAAAGATGCAGAAGAGACTGATGGACTGGAAAAACAGTCCCCTATAGGAACAAATCTAAGTGCCAGCATATACGAGAGACCACAGTAGATTGAATGACGTTGTGTGTGTTGGGAGAGCTTCAATTACTTAATTAAGGAAACGATGATACCGAGAGCAGTTTGAAGAGAAAAGCTCTCTCATTTGGATTAATTTCACTTTATATCTTTTTGGTGAAAGATGGAAATAAAAACGGAAGCAGACATGAAATTTAATAATGTTATTGCTAGAAACTAAAATGGAAAAAATACTGGGAATGAATTAAAGCTGAGGCATAAAATGCTAAAAAAGGAAAGAGAAAAATGGTCAGGCAGAACCTAAATAATTCATTTATTTCCAGCAGTGGAAGAGTATTAAAAAACAAGGTACAGTGATTACAGCAGGCAACTGGGAGTTGGGACTCTTGAATTTTATTTCTTTTCCTTAACATATGTCATTCCATAAGCCAGTCTTTCCATGCTTCAGTGTACCCAATACTTCTTCGCATGACAGTGATGTAGTTGGACTTAATTTGCTGATGCCCTGTAGGTGTAAATTGTTATGAATTGGCAGAAATCACTTGAGATTTAAGGATGAAGTTATCTTTCCATTAGGAGCTTGGCTACCAAAACAAACTCTCCATTGAACTCCCCCCCAAAAAATGCAGCTCCCACTGAAATTTCACATTTCATATCTCACTCCAGGTAGAATTTTCCCTTGTGAAGTGATACTTCTAATTGAATATCTCCCTCCAACTCCCTGGCGTGAGTGTTGCTTCTGGGTAAGCAGTGTGAATTGCCTCTCTCCTGTTCATAAAGTTGAATCAAAGCTTCGGTTAAGTCTATTATTATTATACTTTCCCTTGCAGGCCTCAATATCATCTCACATCCGAAGACTGTAGGCAATCACAGATGTGCCGATGAGATGTACTGTCTACTTGGCCCTTCCAAACAGGCTTCTCACTGATTCCTGACACTTGGACAAGAGGAAGATCAGGGCTTTGCCGCTTTGCTGGCAACTCTGGCACCTGCCAACAGAGGCTGACTGTGGTCTACACACACCTTGAAGAAGCCTGTTACATCTAAGTGAGGCTACATACTTGCATACCTTTAAAACATTGCATTTGCCATCAGTCTATGAATTGCCTTCCTACACATATTTCTGGAAGATCCTCATTTCCCCTCTGGCAGGTTTAATTTTTAAGTGAGGCCTCCTTTCCTAGCAGAGAATTTATGCCCATAAAACCTGCAAAAGCACACTCGGCTACATGTTGAAGTCAGTCCAGCTCGATATGCAAGTAAGGTCCTCCAAAGCAAAAACTTCCAGATTGTTTATATCCATTGTAGACTGTCGGTACTGATGTTGCTTCTGCACATCAGAGAACCCATATGAGAATTTGGTTGTCCATGATGGTGTAGATAATCAGTTACCAAAAACGACTGCACATTCAGATAGATACAAGTGGTCTGTGGCTCATCTGTTTTGCCAAGCTCAGTTGCTGCATCTGGATTTGAATTGCTAAAATCAGCACAAATGTTATTGTTGAAAGCCACAGACCATGGTTTATGTCAATGATAGAGAAACCTCAGAAAGTTTGGAGGTTTCCAGTCAGCACCCAAAAGTTTGGATATTTCTCCAGCTTTAGCCAAACAATTGACGTACTACTGTTTCAAAAAGTTCAAGTAATAAACTCTAGAGAGCAAGTTGTTTCACAAGATTTCTGAAATTTCTGGTTTCAGTCTGAGGACAGAAATGTTGCAAGATCACCCCTTTGCCTGATATCTCTTTGTTACCTCCCTTACGTACTTTTATGACCATTATCATGTCATCTGAGAATTCCGTGATGTTAATGAGGCTACACAGTGGCAGGTTCTATCCAATCCTACAAACACAACCCTTCTCGAAAAGAGCTTCCAATCTAGATGAATACAACATCTTAAAAAGCAGGAAATGAAGTAACATTTCTCCAGTCTTGTGGGGAGATGACAGAACTTGCCTAAGATCATGACTGAGATTTGTGACAGATCCAGGGACTGAAGTAGATCTTCTGAGCTGCCAGCCAGCACATTATTGATAAAACTCCTCATTTTCTCTTTTTGCCTGTGAGGAAGCATGAGTATGGATGCTGAGAGTCAGTTATCAGAAGAAACAATTGCCTGAGAGATTTTTAAACTTCAAAACAAATCCCATTTTAGTTTTGAACAATGGTTAAGGTCATTTTTAAATTGGTGCGAATGGAGTTGACTATCCCTGATTCAGAATAGCAAACATCGGCAAAGCACCGGCAATTAACCAATTTGTTAACAACCGCTCTGCTGGAGTGAGTCTGGGGCAACTGTGCAGGAAGGGAAAGAAGACGGTTCACTGTAAATTTTACTGAACATTTCAGCGTTGAGTCTGATAAATGGTTTCTGAAGGATATTTCTGAAGTACCTGGGACTCCAAGGAGAGAAAACATTTCTCAGCCCAGATGCTGTGAGCCAGAGTATCCTACCTGCAACACCAGATGTCGAAGTAGAAAGATAAAGGGGAACTGTGGTTCTAATAGAGAATTACAAAATCCAGCCTCACTGGGGTGGTCTTTGCAAGCATTATATTTCAAATATTAAGGTGGGATAAAAGTACTGCAATTTCTGGTTGTGGGAGAAGAGGGAGAAGAATCTCAGACACCCATTTTTAAACACTAAGTATGAGAATTACAAGGTCTGCATCTGCAGATCTTTATCAAAATCAGTATTGAGGTCTTCAACTCCTACATACAGAACATGGGTACTGCTGAGTGCTCAACTGAGCACCCTCCTGAAAATACATCCTAAATGTCTCTGCGTCAATAGTTAGGTGAGTTTTGGTGAATTTGGAACAAACAGAAATATACTTGTTTATTTTAATGGTTTGAAATATGTACCCTTTCAGTCCTTATAGACACAGACGCCAATGCTGGCACATAACATTTATTTTTATGCCCTCCTCTAAGCAGGCCCTTTCTTTTCAGCAAGTCTACTCTCAAACTGATGAAACTTCTCAGTAGCAGAAATCTAAATCTGTGGGTTTAAACCACTGTTGTTCCTTATCTTTCCGTGTGAAACTTTTACTTTGGCATAAGAGCTCTTATTTCTAGCTTAAATAAGTCAACTGAATTTAAAAAAAAAAATTCTGAAATAAAAATGGTAGAATATCCATATGGATAGCTCTATAGCCAGAGCAGCAGAATTTTAATTCGACAATTACAGATTAGAACAGAAGTTTTCCTTAGTAAGGATATAAACCACGCACTCGCATCTCTCTGTAAGGATCAGTAGACAGATAAAACTTCAGGTACTCATTGCACTAAAAAAACTCACACACACCCCTCCCCCCCTTTCTAATATCTCAATAGAAAGAGGAATATAAAGTGCTGTTTTTTTCCTATCTCCCTGAGTTGATGCTTTTTGTCAAGCCCCAGTTTTACTGCAAATGTTTGAATCAAGTTCTGCAGTTAATCGCAGACAGTCTAATTCATCTTGTTTCTTTCTGGTTTGTATGCAGCCCCAAATACCTAGGAAAAGTCTCAGGACCTTGCATTTGATTTTTCACTTGACAATTACAAATCAAATTTACTAATCTGGATTTAGAACAATTTAGGCGCAGTTTGCTCTCTAGTTCAGTAATAATTATGAAAAAAAATTTGCCTTGCCTGATGGCTATGTGTGTGTGTACATAAATATATGTGTGTAATTATAAAGAATTATTCATGTTTCTTTGTATTTGCTATATACTTTTTCTTCAGGTAGGTGTTTATGGCCCATTAAAATGGAGCAATTCCAAAATTTCCTAAGCATGATGAGCGGTACCATAAATATCTGTACGCCGTTGCCAATTACTACATGAATAACAATATCCTGAATGCCATATGCCTTCATTAAAAGGTGAGCTTGGGAATATTCTCAGTTTCTGCTTTCTCTGCGTTTCTTGAGCAGACTCCAGCCTCATGGTAGTCAGCAGCAGCAAGCAGTGGGGAGCTGCAGTTTTAATAACAAATTGCGACTAGTTGCTACTGGCTGCAAAGCAGCTCCCACTGAAGCACACAGCCCTCGAGGTTGTGGGAGAGTACACAAGTATTCAATTTAATAGACGGTCTTTTGGTTGAAATGCATCAAAGCCTAATCAGACCCTTTGCTGTGGGAGATATTACCCACAGCTGAAACTAGGGATAGGATTCTCTAATTTGCTCAGACCTATCCATTTACAGCAGACAATATCGTCATTAAGAGCTGAGAGTGGGAGGAGGGGGAAGGAAGCAAAAAAAATCACTGCTACCCTTTTAAGAGAGCTTTATAACTAGCTACTTCTCAGAGATGAACTTTTTATGAACACACAGCCTTGAATTCAATGATAGCAATGCTCTCGAAGACTTGAATAAGTTTTACAGCCTTTACTGATAATCACATACACTTCGTTATTATGTCAATGCAAATTATCGTCATGTATTATTTAAACAAGAATAGATTTTCCAAAGTGCCAAGGACAGCCAAGCACCCAACTCCTTTCAAAAGTCAGTGTGGGAATTAGGTTCCTGGACCTATCTGTACCTCCAGTGCCCACAAATGGCTTGATGCATCTGATGGGCTTGGCTTGTTTATTGAATTATCTGTAAGATTTATTTCTGTGGGATTTACTTTGATTTTCAGAATCTGGGTCCCAGACAAACAAATTCTCTATTCAGTTCAACTAGGCACTCCAACATATTTTGTTTGCATTAGCTACACTCTGTTGCATTAGTAATGTCCCATCATATCATATTAGTAGCCTGCTTTGCTAATACAGGAAAAGTCGTTCACGCAGTACAAAGTCTACTTGTGTTAGCAGTTGTTTCCCTTTGTATTTCATTATAGACAGAGGCATTGAGCTCTGGGGGGAATTTCTTCAATACCTCAGGTTAGATTTGTCCAATGGGATAATAGGAAGACATTTTGTTTCACTTAAATTTGAACAGGGAAAATACAAGTACTTTGTTTTCTTCCTTTTATCTTTCCAAATGCAAAGAGTTAGAGTGATTTTATTTAAGTGAAAGGAGTTTAGCTGGCTGAGATTTTTAAATGTGGCATTTCAACTACTTTTGCTTTTTTAAAAAAATTCCAAAAACCCAAAAAGGAGGAACAATGTTTATAGGACACCAAAAGGCTTTTTCCTCCTCCTTCTCCCAACACCATTCCCAACCCTGTTCACTGCCGAGCTGACCTAGCTCCGACTGACTGCAATGAGAGGAAGACTCTCCACTCCCTTGCAAATAATGCCACCATTTTTTAGTATGTTTACAGAAATTTGAATCCAGTGTAAATCGACATGAGGACTGAGCTTCAAACTGCTTTTTTGCACTACTTCTAATATGGGGTCTAGGGATTCTCTTTTATTGTATATATGTCAGACATTTCCACAAGGACTAGAACAAAACTGAGTTTATTTTGTTCTTTCCTGTCTGATCTCAGAACCACTGGGACAATTGCACAGGTCCAGGACCCAAGAGTAAAAGCATCACTTGAAGCTCCAGAACTGAACATCTGACCACAGTTTCCCAGGAACTGGGCGAGACCAAGCTAACCCACTCTACTGTTATTGAGCTATTCTGCTAGAGGAACCAAGTGAGAAATAGTTATTCACATATTACGCATGCAGTCACGTTAAGGCCAATCCAGCATTATAATTCCACTGAGCTTTTCATACACTAAAACCTGAGAAGGAAGGAAGGGAAAATGTGTTTATATGTGGTGAGAGAAAGGAGTATAGTCTTATCTGGGGAACTGTGTCAGCTGTTATTCAAATAGCAGAATCGGGACCCTTCCCCCTCGTCCATGACTATACACAATATTCCCTCTAGCCCAAGATAACATTAACAAGCCTGGTGCATGATAAAGTTTAATGTCTTATGGCTTAGACACTTGTCACGTCTTCCAGAGCAAAGCTTATTGCCAGCCAATGACTCCTGTGATACACCATGTCTTTTTTTTTTTTTTTTTATGTTTTAATAAACTAATGAGAGTGAGAGGAACACCAGGCACACTGCTGTGTCAGATGTGACGTGTGCTCTGTGCAAGCATGTACTTACAGAGAGACCTCTCCCTAGTTAGAGTGCAAAGCCATCCCAAATGGATCCTGGTAGGATTTCACAACTACAAAACTATCATAGGCAAGTAGCATTAAAAAAAGTGCTTGAGAAATGTTTCAGGAGTTATTAGAACTAACTTTGTATCTCTCCTGACTAGTTTTAGTGCCTCAGGTGATAGGTAGAGTTGCTAATGATCGTTATTATTTACTGCATGATACTGCCTGAAATATAGTTGTGAATCAGTGCTTGACAGAATGACACAGAGCAGAAAGACGGCCCCTGACCAAGAGGGGTCCAATGCCACGAGCAGCACAAGAGCGTCAAACACTGTATGCTGAGCTCTCTTGAAAATTTGACCTTTAAAAAAAGGAACACTTTTCTAAACCTGGCCCTATGAGCAGGTATGCATTAATTGAAGAGAGAAATGGTAACAAATACATTTTATAAATTACTACGTATTTTCTGAAAAGGTTCTTAGGGTATTCACCAATTCGATGTCTCGTAAATTGTCGAGGCTAGAAATGTATTAAAATGTTTAGAAGGAGTGATTTACCAGCTCTCTAATGGAACATGAGACTTCTAGGACATGAGACATTTAGGACATGAGACTTTTCAAATCAAGCTCTGATCTGGCACAGAAGTGAATGTTACCCGTCTGACACCAAGACAGAAGACTTTAGTACATCCATCTTGGAAGAAAGAAATTTAGGTCTCAGTATAGCAGTTTTAAAGGAAGTATTATTATATCTGAAGCTGCTTGTCTTAATGTCAGAGTAGACAATTTTAGCTGGAAAAATACCTTTTCTGAAAAGTACAATTTTTCCCCAAGATAACTACTTAAGAATTAAATCCTAAACTGTTAGCTCTTTTTTTACTCTTTTGACCCATGTGTTCTGTAGAATTTTTTTTTTTAAATGTATGCTAGAGAAGAGGTTTCATTTCCTATAAATCATCCCGCAAATATTTGGCGTTACACTCCCACACATGGCCTTGATTCTTTAATATGGACCCTTACTGCAGACTCCTTCCTTGAGTTCCTCCCTTGGGAAACTCAATAGTAGTGGACTCTTGTATGGGTCTTAGCACCCGGGTGAACATATTGCGTAGAGGGGTTGGAGGCAAAGGATGCAATCTGCCCCTCACACGTTTGTTTCTGCATCTTGCTGTTCACCTAGAAACTGCTACCTGTTTGTGCCGGGTATATACCGTTTACTAGGGACCCAGAATTAATTCTATCATTGCATTTTCATCCACTTACTGAATCATTTTAACAAGACAGAGTAAAAATAATTAAAAAATCAGTACCTATCCCAAAATGTAGTTTATGAACTAGATAATTCTCTAACTCTGAAGTTAATGAGAAGGAAATCAATAGAGTTATTAATATTAAAACTAACATTAGTGAAATCAAAATCTCCATTGACTTCTAGGGAGTCAGATTTTACCCCCTAGAATATTACATATCGACCTAACCAAGCCATGTAGCATCAGCCATGCAGCAGCTCTCCGGATCTTGATGTATGATGAACACTAAGACATGAAGAATTCTGATAAAGTGATACTAAAATGGTTTAACATGTCAGCTTAATATCACTGACCTTGTGAAGGAGACACAAGGGCAAAAATGGGGCTGTGTGTGGTGCATGCATGCTAGAAAGTCTCTGGTTTGCATGGTGGCTCTATTTGCTGATGTCAGAGAGACTTCAGTGTGATATAGCTTTAATATTGCCTCACATGTCAGGTAATGCAAATACAGAAAATTACAAGTAGTGTGAGCATGTACTGAAGATGAGCTCTGTGACATCCATTATGTAGAAGCAAAATCATCTTACCTCATGAAAGATGGCAGCTTGAAGGCTAAATTTAATGAGTCTGATTCTGATCTCGTACTAGGTTAAACCAAAAGTGACTCCATTTCAGGTAATGGAAATGCACTGCTGCTAAGCAAAAAGAGAGTCAGGTTTATTAATGCATCCAGCTATGCTTCTGTAAAAGTTGACAGCCTACTAAAGGTTGCTATTCATTAGTGTCTGATTTTTGACAGTCATCATAATTGTTATTAGAAAACCTCCAGCAACACTAAGTTGAGATACGAATTAAAAATAAGCCAGCAGTACCTTTAAATGTGCCATAAGCCTTGTTTTTGGCACTGGTATCTTTGAGCGGAGGCTTATAGTTCAATTCAGACAGTTAGCAGGGTGCTGGCAGCAACATGTTGGTACAAGACTGTACTTCTCTCTTTGGTTTTGTTTTAATTAAAGCCGCATTTATTTTTTAAAGCAGGTCATAAAGATAACCTGCTCTGACAACACAGAATTACATTATAAAATCATTCCTTATAATAATTATAAATCTCTGCTAAAGCAAATTGAAATGAAATTAAAGTACCGGCATACGTTGCTTTTCTTCCTGATAGGAGGAATTCATCTGATCAAAATTACCGCTGACTGCTCAGAGTTTGCAGCGAGAATGGACCCAGAAATGAATCTCGGTCTTCAGCTTCCTGTTCCTCCGCACCAATTAATGTGTCAGAGCTTCAGCTCCAAAGGATGCCCTCTAAGCACCTAACATGTCACTTTGCTACACCTACACCACATGCCACAACTACAACTGGTTTCAGTGGCACTTTTTTTCACCAACTAAGGATGGCACCCTCCAGATGACTCCTGTCCTTCCACACTTCCAGAGGGGATAAGAAATGCTGGTGTCACAATTTAATTTTAAGTGAGGTAGTTTAAAGCAGAAGGGGGGAAAAAAGTGTGTATATATATATACATAAATATAATTATATAATATTATTATATAGCCAGAAGTGTTGAATGCAGCAGGCTGATTTCAGAAGGTTTATAGTCTGGGGTGACATTACTTGTATGACACGTACGGAAACTATGGGGTGGAATTTCCCTGAAAACAGTCCTTCCCACAAGATTTTTGGCACTTTGGATTCTCTACGCAGCTAGAAAACCTGCGAGGACAATCTGTCTCATTGTACTTGACTCTTCCTTGGTTGGGTTGGAAACCAGGGGCCAGATCCTTCATTTATGTAAACAGGAAGAATTCTGTCGAAACAAATAGAGAGGAATCAAGGGAAATTCTCAGTCCAAAACTATAATAAAGAAAAAGGTTTCTAAATCCTTCAGGACCTCAAAAAATACAGACTAAATCCCTTCACAGAATTGAGTGGGATGAGAAGAGGAGGAGGTGTTCTTTCTTTTCTGTTCCTGATGGCCTGCCCAGAACAACAGACATTTTTCTGTTAAGAAATATATAGTCAGGGGAAGCCCCTTGGTCTGCTGCAGTGAGGTGCTTGGTATGTTGGCTTTTCATTTCTCAGTGTCTCTCAGAAATGGGAACCAGAATTAGCTGCTAACTTCAGAATGTATCAAGTCAAGAATTTCAGGATTAGAGAGAACACAGTGTCCTACAGTCTAAGAAAGATGCATATATGTGAGTCACATGTTATAGGGAATGTCAAGGGATGTCAAGGCATGAAAAGTCTAGAGATTATGTCGTGGTGGCCAGACAGTGTGGTCATTCAAGAAGTGAACTGAGCATTAAAAGGACAAAGAATGTTAGAAGATGGAGTTTAACCTCAGTGTACTTTAAGTGAAATAATCACTGTAAACCATTTGGGAGTTCAGTCAATGGGAAGTTGAGAATCCCACTTGCTCTGGATGCATAAATGATGTGTAGGAAGCCTGGTGGTAGTGATGGCAAAGAGTGACTCCCAGCTCAGCCTAGGAGCTCTAGGCAAAGAAGAGCTCCCTGGCAGAGCAGGTGCTCTGCCAGGATCCAGTGGGCAAGAGCAGAAAGGGCCAAGTCCCATTTCTGTCTCAGCTTTCATCTGAGTAACTCTGGGGATGCCCTTTCTATCCACCATGAGACACTTGAGTTTTAGTTTCTTGCCAAGGCAAGAAGAGAAGGGATGTCCTACGTAACAGAAAATGGCCATGTGTTAATGGATGGCTTTCCAAGGCTGCTTCTGTGTCTCCCTCCACCCTCCAGCACCTGAAGTTTTTTTCTGGTTGAAACACATTAAGTTGGTGTTTGCAACTCAGGAAGTATTTACCTGTTAGAGGGAGCTCAGTGGTGTAATTTGCTTCCCCCAGGTCTCTGGGTTGGGGCTGCGTCAAGCTGGTGTTGTTTAAGTTTCCATAAAGAAACCCTAGCAAACTAAACAGAGCAAACTCTGTTGCTGGAATAACCTAGCAAGGAGGTTATGGGAGCATTCATTAATTGCTGCATTGCTTGGCAGGCTGAACTGGTTACCAGTTTGTTTCCAGTTGCAATGGAATCCAAATTCCCAGTTTGGATCTCTAAACGAAGCCCAGCACGGTTTGGGTGCTGCAGCTCCTTTCATCTCTACAGATGTTGAGATCAACTGCAATCTTGCATCTAAGTGATCTGAACTTTCTGTGTGTGCGGGTGGGGTTGACATATACCTTTGTGGATGAAGGCATTTCCTAATCAGGACCTTCAGCTTAAGCAACACCTTGCTTTCCCTAATGGTTTGGCAAAGTTAATCTGTATTGCCCTTCAAAGCATCCAGCAAGGCTAGCTATTCACTCAGATTCCTCCTAAGAAATCTGCCTAGGGAAGTGGAAGCCTGAAACGTGGATGGGGATGGGTGAGAAGGAACGTAGTTATTCATATCTGATATGGTATGATGTTTTTAACTGATTTGCAAATGCTCCCAGGTATCATGATAGAGACAGAGCGAGAAACTAAAAAATATGCATATACATCAAAAATCACTTCCAGGTTATGGAGCAACTATTGCTACTTAGATTACAATTTTCAAAATGTCTGATTTCTTCACAAGGGGTGTGGTGGGAACCAGAGAGATACTAAGTAAAATCAATCCCCGAAGAGCTAAAATTTTGAATGATAAAGAACTGTAGCTGACATCTAGGAACTCTGTGGGCTACAAGTGAACACAGCAGCTTCTGCTTCTAATTCCACTAAGTGACTTCCACTTTGCAGTGGTGTTTATCTGGGACAGCATGAGTGTCTAAACTGGTAGAACAGGCAGCAGAAGACTTCCAAAGTATTCCTGACATTGAGCAAGTCACTTCACTTCCCTCTTTTACTGCTCTTTGTCTGTCATACCATCCTTAAGGCCGAAATCATCTTGTTTTCAAAATCTCGGTCTAAGCCTTTCGGGGCAAGAACAGTGTCTATTTGCTTGTCCATACAAGTGCTAGCACAGCAGGTCTCAGTCTAGGTTATAGCCTGCAAGTGCTATTACAGAATACCTGGTTATAATGGGAAAAAAGGATGAAGTCATCCTGAGCTCTTGTCCCATTTACTCACCACCCGTGGAAGTTTCTATATTTGCATCTCTGAGAGTACAGCAGATTTGCCAGGTCCCTCTGGACCCAAATTTGGAAAGCTCTACCTTCTCCCCCACCTCTGTTGGCTTTGATAATACAGGTTCCTGCCAAATCTACCAGAGGAATGTTTCTCCTCTGTGTCCTTTAAGTGCCCAGGAAGCTGGGCATGACATTCAAAGCCAGGGACTGGAGCAGAGTTTGGCATAGCAGACTTTAGTAGTGTAGGTTACTCTCAAATCCAAAACCTGCCAAAATAACCCCAAAAATACATATAATCCAGCTCACATTTGTGTGTCCAGAGTATCTATGTTTAACTTGACTACTTAGTGGTTTTGCGGTATTCATGAATACACAAAAGTAGTGCTTGTCCTGAAGCTGAGACAATGGTTTATTTCCTGAGCAGTGATTATATATATGCTGTTGTGGCAGCTGAGAAGGGGGGAGTGTGGTGACTAAAGCACAGCAAAGAGTGGTCTATGAACCAGCACTGAAGGAGATCCCTTTACGAAAAAGAAGTGCTCCTTGGAGGGCCGTTTCCAGTGTAGCATGATTGGACAGGATTTAGCTAGGGGTTTGCATTAATAAGAGCTTGTGGTAAATTCCCAGGCATTGCATTAAAGAGGTACATGAGTATGAAGATGGCTATTGATTATTCAAACTGGCTGGGCCTTGAGGATCACATTTTCATGAAAGCATTCATGTCTACACATATGTGCATTGGCCACGCACCTGCCATAAAAGTAGTTTCCACATCTTAGCGCTTACACATACATTTTCCACTGTTGCACATGCAGTTGTGGTGTCTGTCTGATCATGCCAATTTAGAAACTTCAACATCTAAATATCTTGAAGATCCATTAATCAAAGAATTCAACTTCATGAACCGGTTTCAAATCAACACTTGCCCTACATTCTCTATTTTTTAAATGTCTCAGCTCATTTGAAAACCAAGCAGATCTGAATCTCACTTAGTAGCTGAAGCAAAGATAACCTGGTAACTCGTAAGTAGGGATTCATATATAGCACGAGTGTGTAAAAATGGTCCTTTCAAAGTCTTGTTCTCACACCAGAATTGTTTAGAAGATAATGAGATGAGCCGCTGCAGTAGTTCACCTGCTTAATTCCACAATGCAAACTTTTAGTAACTGGTAGAAGTAGACTGGATGTGAGAATTCTTTCAGAGTAAAAAGTGCGGTAGCATTGTGTGTGGCATACCCAATAAGGCAACTGATTGAAAAGTATGGATTCTTGCCTTAGACCCAAATGTTTGAGGAAACAAATTGCTTCATTTTCACTATTCAGGTAAATCTAAAAGTAAATATTCAAAGCTGTAGGTTCATGCTATAGACTACACTGAGTACTCTATACCATGTATAACTCTTCTGATTTTTACATGTCAGGTCCCTGAAAATATGTTTATGTATTTGAGTACTACCAATGAAATAATGGTCCTAGTGACATTAGTAGCAATAGGCACATTCAGGAAGATTTGTGGAATTCCTCAGTCTAAAGAGATTGCTTTCTTCCCTTTCCTGATCTACCCTACTTTATACATGTATATATATGTACACAGAAATATCTGTGTACATATATATACACACATATATATTAACACAAATCCAGCCACCAGCTCCATTTTCCAGTTACTTCCCACAATTATTTTATTTAGGAAGCTCTGATGAAGCACTTCTTTTGAAAATCCACCTCCATTGCTTTTAGCATTTTAGCTGCAAAGCAATTACTCAGATTGTCAGGGTAATGATCATAAATATTGCTGTCCATGGTGTTTCTACAAGCCAATAGTAACTGGTTGGGTCAGTTCAGCTCAATTCAATGACCTTCCAAGAAAGAGTTGCATTTGTATTCCATTACCAAACTACAGACCAGCGTGCATGTAAAAATGGGCCGTTGTTAAGGCACCTCTTTCCCATGATTTCTGAGTCATAATCATTGACACCAGAAAATTTGCGCTCTGCATCCCATATATCTGCAGGTGTATTCTCTCTTTTTCCTTGCAGAAGCTTGAAGCATATGTGATACCTTATGATTTCAAGAATCTGTCTGGACAACAGATACAGAAGCATGGGTTGAGTTCAATTCCCCTATAATGAATGGAGGGAGCTCTTAAGTTTTTACTGATTAGGTAAGCAAATTTGAACTGGAAGCCATCAGCTGAGAACAAACAGATGCCAAGATGCAGTCCTTGAAGGACTACCTTGAAGGGTAGTTTATGTGTGATCCAGGGATGCACTTTCACCAGGTATAAATTGCCCTGACTTCCCTGGACTGAGTGATTTACATCCATAGAGGCCTGGCCTGAGAATGTAACAATGCTACGTTTGTAGTCTTAGCACCATTTTTTGGCAGCAGTGCAAGTTCAAACAGCCTCCACCCCAGGCCTACCCGGTTCCTTGACTGGTGCTGGTACAACACTTTGTATTGCTGAAAGCCATCCTCCAGGAGCTGCAGCCACCAGGCATGAGGAAAGCTGGCTCCTGCCCAGCCAGCAACGTGGTCCTGATAGCTCTCACAGCATCTAGAATAGGAATGGCAGCATAAATCACTCCTCTTTCCTTCCTTTTCTTTCTTTCCTTTCCTCCCAGTCTAAATACACACATTGGTTGTTTCCCTCTTTTACCCTCTTCTAACCCACAGAGAGAAAGCAGGCTCCAAAAAGGTCACTAGCATCTGCCTCAACATCCAGCCCCATTCGTATTCGCTCAGAATATTTTGCACACTTCAGTTAAATGTTCTGTAATCAACCCCTATCCACATTGCACCGATAAGTAAACTGAGGCCCAGAACAGTGACGCTGCAAGATCATACAGTGAGTTAGTGGTAGACACAAGAATAAAATTCAGGAGTCAGCTGCTAACCACATAAGCTATCCCTGCTGCTGGCCTGGAAAGTAAAAATAATGGTTTGGAGCCCTCCAGTTTTCATTATTAGCTTTTTGGATGAGTTTTGCCTAAGGGGAATGAGTTATTCTCTGCTGTTGCATCAGTATGTTTCACTTCAGCTGAATTATGTGTCACTTTATGGTAGGGTTGTCTTCATTTTTATCTCGGCTGCACTTAGGGAGATCTTTGTGAACATCTTGTTTGACAAATTCTGCACCACCCACATAACCACTTTGAGGCAAACTTAGCAGAGTCAGAGACTGAGCTGGGCCCACCTATCTTTGGTGGGTCTCGTCTTCTTGTTGCTAATTGCAATCTGCAAGGCCCAGTGGCCGGAGCAGAGCGTGGGGCTTGGATCTAAGTACTTGGTGCTTTGCTTTGTTGTTTTGTCCTTGTGGCTTTGGGCAAGTCACTGAACTTGATTGATAGTGTGTTCATTTATGTGCTTGTTAGTTTCTAATGAAAATGTCAGCCAATGCAAAAACTATTTGCAGCAATATTTTTATGTTTGTTGTTTTTTTTTTTAAGGGAGGAGGGATTACATAAAAAAAAGTCTTCTCCTACATGCAAACATTTCTTTTCTTCCTTTCTTCTTTTTTAGTTTTCTGAAAACAAACATGGAAAATAAATCAACCTTAAACCAAGAACTGTAGTTTCTCAAACAAAATCCAGAAAAGAAATGTCTATTTCAGCAACCACTTTTTTTAAAAAAAAAACCAAACCTGTCATGGAAGTTTGCATCAATAGTGAAGGGGCAGAGAAATGCCTGGTTTGTAACCTGCCCTGTCTTGATTCAGCTGCTTCAGTCTCAAATGTCAACAAATACTGGTGACTTTCAAAAATCCGTAGGTTGTGTTTTGGATGATATTTAATTAAGCAATACTTCTCGTGTATAGAATAGTCTTGATTACATTATCTAGTAGAATAAAAACAGCTGGCAATGGAGTAACTATTTGTTTTCCTGGTGAATTTTAATACATGGGCAAGTGAGGGCACAAAAAGATTGGTTTAAAGTTGGCATAATACGGTCACTGGGAGCTATGAAAGCTTTCCCCAACCAGCTCTGCTCATGCACCTAATCTTGACCTGCAGGCACTGCTACTGCTATAACCTTCTCCTACTTGAACTAAAACATCTTATTTCCACTTCCTCTTCTCAGCCTGTTCCTGGTTTGACTTCCTCTGCACCAGCACAGATGCACACCATCTAGTGACGCAGCACAGCAGCGCAGCTCGGGAAGCACAGGTACATCCATCAGCGCAACAAGACCGGACAGACGAGAATGATCCGTGGCAAAGGCAGAAAATTACAGAACAGCTCACTGGAGTCAATAATTGAAGTGCTGCCAAATGTTAAGTTTACTGGTGCTCACTGCAGTGGGGAGAATATTAACGTACTCCTGATGAAAATCTGGCCCATCCCCGTTTTGGATGTTCAGTATTTTCTGTGATTATGGCATAGCTGTTTCTGAGCTGGTAGCAGGCTTGAATGATACTCCTCCATTGCATGTTCAAGGATCAAGAGCTGCTGCTTGTGTTTGTACCATTTGTGGATATACAGACCAACCATTCACTCCCCAAAGTGATTGCTAGGGCCTACACTGTGGAATAAGTGCAGTCAATGTGAGAAGCTGCTCTTGGGGGCAAAGAGGACAGTCTGGCAGGACAAAATTGAGCTCTGAACCTTTCATAATTCAGTATGCTTAGCAGCCTGGGTGGATGCTGAGTTTCATTACCCCTTCAAATTGCTGCAGATTCATTCAAAGGAGCTTTCTCTTGTCGGTAGGGCCACATGACAAGAACCAACATGTTCACATCTGACAATGACGTTACCTGCCTTTGGAGCAGCAGAAACAACCGCACCAGCCAAGCGGTGCTGTCTGCCAGCCTCAGAGATAGGCGAATTGGAGTATTCCTGCAGACACCTGCCAACCATGATCCATCCCCCTCTGCCTCCCCTCCAGGTGAAACTCTGATTCAGCATCTTAAACAAAACCGCAAAACCTGCTTGTCAGTCTGGGAGCTCTCTCGTCTCTCTCTTCTCTCCACCACAAGACTCTACATGCAGCCGTGCCACTGCCCAGGGGCTGGAGCGCAGGAGCAGGGTACATTCAGTAACAGCCTGACACTGGCTGCTGTTTGAGAAACTGCTGGGCTTTGGCTTGCTCGGGGAGAGTGGTTGATGCTCCCCAGGCTTGGCAAAGCTGTCCAGACTTGCACTCCCAAGCAGTGCTTTTCAGCACGTCCTGGGCTTTGTCACCCAGACAGAACTGTATCGGGGGAGTTTGCTGCTTTTCAGAAGCAGAAGTCTGGTGGTTTGTTCCTACCCAGGCTTTTTTTTTTTCATGTAATTTAATTGTGTTTTATTTTTGCTAAGTGGCTTGAAGTGACAGCAAAGTAGAAAGACAATAAAAGGATAATCCTGAACGTAGTTATTGCTCCAAGCAGAGACACTGGAGCCTTCTCAACCCCAGACTTGCTTCGTCCCCCAGAGCAGCCTCTCTTCACGTGGGGAGGAGGGCTGAGTGACAATTTTTTAGCTGACTGGAGTTGGCCAGAATTCCTCTTCAACCTGATACAGCCTTTGATGACATTCTTATACTTGCCTGAGTCATCCTAGTCCTTATTGCAGCCCCTCCTTTCTTAGTCCTTGTTTTTTATGTTTGATGAGGTTCACATATCACAATCAGGTTTATTTACTCTCTGGAGCCTGTTGGATTTGTTTTCACATTTTCACTGATTTCCTACAGCACGGAGTCCAAGTTGAGAACTAGCATAGCCTTCTCCTTATAATTCATCTGGCCTCTTTATCGTCTTCTTCCCTGACAAGTCCTTTTATTTCCTATTGTAACCCAATTTTTTTTGTCCCATTCTTTGTAGTTAGTCAAATAGATCCATCCAAACTATTAAAAGCAGCCTTTTCAGAGTAGAAGTATTCAACTTTTTATCTCTTCCCTTAACAGAAATGCAGGCATACAGACTTTTGAGTAAGTGAGAAGGGCAAATTTATTAGCTTTGAATATCAAAAGAAAGGCAGAAGGAATTGTCATCCTACCTAATAAAATGAAAAATCCTGGGAAACACTGTATTTAGAAAGTGGAGAAGATTGAACACCTCTCTTTCCTCTCTGCTATCTATCCAAAACAGCCCCAGAAAAAGCATTAACCCACAACCTGGAATTTAAGCCCTTTCCTTGTCTGGGTGGCTGCAGTAGTTGAAAACAAACATCCCAACATCCCTGAATTTGAAATTGGATCTGAACTATGCCATTGCAGCCTCTCTCTCCCCCATCATTAGGCTACATCTAAAGACATGAATTTTGCACGTGAAGAATCGTAAAACTGACTTTTGCCCTGTAGTGAATGCATTTTGATAAGGCCTCAAGCATATTCCTGTAAATCAGGAGAAATGGCATAGATATGTCATTAAATCTTGAAAGAGAAGTTGATAGTGTAGAGTAACAAGAAGATACTAGTTGTATTTAGAAAGCTTTTCATTAGATTGAATAGAAGGAATTAAGCTCCTCTGCGTTCACCTCGTGGTCCTAGCCATTATGCTGCTTGTAGAGGTCTACAGGAACTAGACTGCGATTTTCAGAGGCTTGAAGCGATGCAAAAGCAAAACTCCAGGCTTTGAACAGTCAGTGAAACTGAGATTAAGAGAAGAGAAGAAGTGTTACCCTGAGAAAGAAGAGCATGCAGATGAATAAAGCAACTCCTATCTAACAAGAAAAGTTGCATTAAAGTCCAACCTCTTCTACAGATAAGGGATATGTCAATACCAGGACATGAAAACTTGATTGCCTTCATTGTTTGGGCCACAGTCACTAGCTTTTAGACAACTGCTTCTAGAGCTTTTCCTCAAGCACAGCTCCAAAGTCATCCCAGAGCTGGGAGGGTCCTTTTCTGACCTTAATCTAATCAGGTTAATGAGACTGCATGTGATAGCACTTGCTAATCAGTGCTTGAAGCTACAAAGACAGGGAAATCTATCAGGCCTATTTGTATCCAGCCTTTAGCCAGAATCACTGTGGGTCTTAGGCAGCCTTATAGGTAGGTGCCTATTCCATCCTTCCCGCTCTATAGTTTTACGTGAGTTGTCAGATTCACTACTTAGTTGACTATAGAATTGAGAAATCCCCTTGCATGCTGTGTCCTTCCACACAGAGAAATGGTGGTGGGTGACTGTAGTCTCCTTAGAGAGAGGTGCAAATTCATCGCTACCATGTTACCTCGGGTGGACTGGCAGAGGTCTTGGTAGGCTTTCCTGAAGAAGGTAAATCTGGATTAAATGCTAATGGGGCACACAAAGTACTTTGTGCCCCTCAAAGATCTTGTTTCAGGCTCTTGGCAGACTCAGACACGTGCTTCATGCTTTGATCAGCAACTTGCAGGGAAGGGGAGATACTTTTTCTTCTGAACAAATGAAATGTTTTATTTTAGTTAACATGCAGCCTTTCCAGAACAATAACCCTGGGTATGGCCTGTAGTGCTTCTGCTTTAACTTCTCTCTGTAAACAGTCTCTACCTCCACAAGGAATTTTCTCTATGTTGATTTCATCTAGAATCTGCAACTTGTTTAGCAGTTTTCTAGTTTAGGTTCTGTATATTTCTTGTGATAATGGATTGCATGAAGCTTCTACCATAAACGATGCAAAATAATTTGCAAAGTTTCTGATGCTCCAGAACTGAAAAATGAACCTAGAATCCTTTGTTTGGACGGAGACACACACGGGTGTTAATTCTTAGCCTAAAAATAATGCACTCAAGAGCTCAGCTGGAATATCCCTTCATAAGACCATCTGTCATGTCTGAGCTATGAACAGTTTAGTACATTGCTGATCTATCTCAGCGTGCTGTTAAGTTGTTTTTGTCTCCTCATCGGTGAGGCACATCCTTCTCCTTCACTTAATTTGTTTCTCTCACAGTGGTTTTTATTCAGCAGTTGTCACCAAGTCAATGTGACATGAAACAGGAGGAAGGAGAGGGCCATATTCTGCTTGACATATTCAATGTCTTCACTACTATGGCTGTACAGGATAACTATGGCCCATTCTTGTGTCCATCCTGCTGCTATTTCTCTCTCACTGCAGACCCTGCTGTCTGCCTACTTGGAGACAAATATAATCTTGACAATGCCTGTTGATGGTGGCTGGAATTTTGTTCCCTTTTTCCATTGCTGGTGACTACTGGAGCCCTTCCAGCCTTGGTAGCGAGCAGTTTCATCCAGTGAGCTGCACTTTCCAAAAGCCCTTCTGAACCTTCCACAGTCCTCACTGCAGAATACTGCTTGTATGGAGTTACTTAGAATGAGTTATATATAAACACACATTTCAGCGCCTTTGGATACACCACTCTATTCTTTCTTTCATGTCCTCCTGTCCTTCTCCCCTCCCTTCTCTGCTCCCTGTATATCTTGTTATACCTTGTTTTTACATGCCTAAGTCATGCTTTAAATAACAGCTGTCTGATTCTTTGCTTCTTCCCATACCCAGCTAATTATTTTCAATTTATTGATTTTCCACATGGAGATTAATGGGTTATTCAGCTCTCAAAGCCTATATCCACACAGCTGTGAGCTAATGCTGGGGTATGGGAAGGGGTGGGGGTGTATGTGTTTATGTGGTTGATCACCTTTCTGATGAACTTGTGTAACAAACCAAAGGGATTTTTCTCCTCCTTACTCATTATAAAAAGCCACCAAGCTTCAAACTTTTACCAAGGAGTAATCGTATTTCACAGGGAGGAAAAAGTAATAAATAAGAACCTGATAAATTTGCAATAGGAAAATTGTTAACATGTGTCTTTCCTATATCTTTAATTGCAGTGGCTAATGTATTCTGGGTGTGAAAGGGCTGGGCACAATAGCAAAGCACCACAGCACAGATGTGGGTGATGTGGGGTCAGAAGCTCCCCCAGGACTCCCCCCCCACCCCAATCTTGGTCCCACCCCTCTGCCACAGCATTTTCTGCTTCCTTGTGCTGCTGCATCAGCCTGTGGGGTGCAAACAAACAAAGCTTTCCTTGGTACTTTCTAGACAAAATCATTTCAGTGGTCCAGTGTACAGCACAGCAGCTGCATCATACGGCCAGGATAGGCACAAGAAGCATTGGATTCACTACTGATGAAAAAGTGTCATGGAAACATAACCTCTGGGTATGAAACATTGACTCTGATCTTACTGGTTTATCTGACCAGTGAGATCCCATGGAATTATGCTAATATAAGGCTGTGGATTTGAGCCTTATATATATCATTAATTGGTATTTTGGGGGGTAGGAACTTTTTTAATGTTTTGCAACCTCTTCTATTAGCAGTTTTCACATCACTTTATTTTGTCAAGTCAAGTGTGAGTGTGACTGGGCTCTATCTGTAAGACAGTAATTGCCAAGGGACTTGGGGAGAAGTGGGAATAAGTGGCTAAGAAGTGCAATCAGCAGTTAAAGTAAAAACAAACAAACATTGGCAAAGTGATTACTGTTTAGCAAGTCTGGGCTGAATATTTCCTGCTTTCCTGGAGCTTGTCAAAATGGTAGCCCAGACTCCCTGCCTCATTAGGATCCTTTGGCAATCTTGGTTTGCTGGGCCCTGAGCTGCAGATTTATAGTAGATAGCTGAACGCTGCAGATTTCTGAACATGCCCTGAAATTAGTGAACTCTTAAAAAATCAACCCACTTGCTGATGTATGGTTTGAGATGTTCAGCTTCAAAAACAAAAACAAAAAAAAACAACCCCAAACCTGGTTGCTGCCAGCCCTCTTTAAACCTCTGACCTTGACTTTCATTCTTATTCCAATAAAAACAAAGCAAAAAATACTTTTTCTGGACCTGACCTTTCTTTTGCCAAGGCTAGATGGATTCAGTTGGGTTCTGGGCAAGGAGTTCCTCCCACATCTGCTACAGCTTTGCTTGTGACTGCTGCTCCAAGAAGCTTATGTTGTCATGGGTAGGATGAGTTAAAATTACAGTGTCCCAATTAGAACCACTGGTAAGATTTGATTGAGAGTGATTTAGAAATAGTGATAAGGATGCAGTTTTACAACCAAGATTTAGGAATGATAGGTTTAGACACAGGAGACTTGAGGCAGAACATGGAGTTCTTCTGACCAGAGAAACATGGCTGAAGAGCAAGACAGAATTAGACACAGGCTAGATTTTTTTTTTTAAACCAGTTCAAAAAGGGGATGGTGGGACAGCTGAAATATGTCCAGATATTACTCATTTTTCCCCCAATGTTAATCCCCAGCACAAATTAACCTCAGTCATTTTCCTCTTCCCTCTTAGACACACGCTATTTATCAAGCCATGTTGCCTTAACAGTTCCTAACCAGCTGGAATAGATTTAGCCTGCCCAAGGAAAAAAAGAATGCAACATGGCAGCCTTTGGATGAAGGAGCAAGCATGTCTCTTGCTGAGTGCAGCCTCTTGTAGGTCATTGCAGCACATGTGTGTCCCTCTCCTGGTACGGCTTTTGTTGAAAATGGCTCAAGGTACAAAAAAACTGAAGCTTCCTGTTAGGCTAGGAACGGATCAGTGTGGGTAAGGTAGCGTGGGCAGGAAGGCATGCAAGCATCTGGTTTGAATAGCTCTGTGCATGCAATATCAGCCAACTTTCTGTAGGTTTCACGGTTGTTGGATTTTTTTTATCCCAGAGCTCTGGAGCGGTGGTGGACCCCACCCTCCCTGTGCCTCCCAGGAAGGCTGCGAGGAAGCTCATCGAAAGGGGGTCAGCCTCCTTCATTTAGAGGAGCTGCTGAGGTCAGAAATGACTCCAAAAAGCCCAGACCTGCTCCCAAAGGTCAAGTGTCTCCTGTGACACTGGGGAGGCAGGAGGACCTAGTGCCATGATGCGCTTCTGATGAGAAAGCAACATGTGAGAAGACAGGCGACCGAGCGGCCTGCAGGATATACATTCCTAAATGTCACTTAGCCATACAACCTGCGAGGGCGGGAAAGTGGGCAGATGGAGAAATAATATTTTCATTGAAAATTCTCTACCTCTAAAATATTTCCTGTCAGGTTCCTTCCAAGGAGGGCTGAAGCAAGGAAGGAGGGGGGCTGAGGTGGGATGTATGGCAGTGGATACGAGTTTGTGATTCCTCAGGCCTCTCCATTTTGAGAGCATTTAACTCAATCCCTTTTTTCTCCCCCTCCCTGAGAAAAGGATCATGCTAAGCATTACTGGAGCCGGAGGCAGTTTGGGAAGTGAAATAAACACCTGACTGTTAAATGCTAAAGATTTACTCAACCAAAAATAAAAATAGTTCTGGTTTCCTCCACGATGCTCTACAGTTACGTTCATCAGCGCGCATGAGCTGGAGGTTTGCACAGGGGGAGTCTTGAAAGGTTGAAACTCTTCAGAGGGGAAAATTTTGAGGCAATAAGACAGGCCTCCCTCTGTCCTGTGAGAGCTCTTCTGCCACTGAGAAAATGCTGCAGCTGTTTTCCTGGTGCAACCTAAAAATAAACTCCCTCCTCCTTTCCTAGCTGCTTATATCAGTTTCATGGGTGCCATCGCAAACCCAAGATGTCAAGTGTCCCGGGTCAGAGTCTCAAGGGTGGGCGCAGTCCCCGTCACATGGTCTGAGGGGCAGAAGGGACCTGTGCCTCAACACCCCGGCAGAAATCTCAAGGAGTTTGGGGCTAAAGTCACAGTGGCCTCTGGGTGTTCAAGAACTGCAAGTGGCAAATGATACAGAGCAAACACTACAACTGGGCAGTATGAACATGCCTGTTCAGGGATGGTCCCAATACAGCAGAACAGAAATTATGGTGCAAACACTGACGTTAGGAATCCTCACTGGAACCTTTTTTGCTGTAGCTCTGCCCATCGAGTTGAAGACATCATGTTGCTGTAGATGATCTTCACTTCAGAGAGCCAAACTGGAGCATCAGAAAGTTGCAGTATGTGCAAAATTATTCTGCTTATGTGTCACCTCCAAAATGCAAGATGGAAAATGTTATGTATTACAGAAGATATTTATTGGGGTTGATCATATATGACAGATACATTTACAACATGTTTTCTTCTGTCAGGTCATCCATAGAGGGACTAGGAAATATCATTTAACACACATGAAATAGAGCAGATTCCTTCCCTGTACGATGACTGCTTGCCGATTCCCAAAGCTTGCCAACTTGTAAAGTAGCCCAGAAGGGCAATATGTGAACTAAACCATACTTCAATAGCTATTGCATTGTCCTGTGTAGATGTTCTTCTTCGGGTAGCAAGATAGATTAAGCAAACTGGAGAAAAGGGCACCTTTTTACTGCACATTTTTAGATGGGGGAGGGAAATAGGGGGACTAATGGGAGTCCAAACCGGCATCTCTATTCAAGTCAGTTAACACCAACTGCTTGGTGAAAAAAGTCCACACCTTTCCTCTTCTTAATGGAGATGAAGTAAATCCATGGGATTCAAAATTATTCAGGGCTACCAGATGGATAAACTGAATTGGAATTACAAGACTCCCAAACTTGCATTTGCTCTTGGGAAATGGGAAGCCCAGAGAGAGAGAGAAACACCCAACCTGAACTGAGGTAATAGCAAAGCTGGATTAGCATAGAACTGCTCTTGCTAAAATGAAATTTGCTGTAGTTAACCAGAAAGTTTTAGGGTAAGAAATTATAGAACAATTTGGGCAAAAAGAAATGAAAGCCACCTGTTTAAAGTTAGCCTTTAACCTATTCCCTCTGCCTTCCCTTTTGCTTTCTCTCTCTTTCAAATTCTCCCAGTATCTCTGCTTTCCATAGAAGCAAATCTTCCCCAGGGAAAGTCAATTCTGAAGGCAATTTTCCAAAAACCATTTGGCAGAATTGGCCGGTACTTCAACTGCAAACATGAAAAGGCATTTATTCCACTAACTCAAACGTAGTTTGAAAGAGACATTACTGAACTTGTTTTAGGAATATACTTTGACTGCATCAGTTTTATTGCTTCTTGTATAAATGTCAAACTCAATTTGCCTCAAAGCAGAAAAAAACTCAAAGTACATGGTAATGTATATATTACATACAAAAACTGGGGAAAAAAATGTTATCTCCATGGTAAACTCAAGCCCATACAATGTTAATTGTGCCCATTGTACACACTCAGTATTTCATCAGTGGTAAGAAGAAGGAGGGAGAATGATCCTGGTATTGAAGAGACTGTGTGTAGGATTGTTGTTAAACTGGCCAGGTAATAGAGGATCCTGAAGATCTAACAATTCTTAAATTTTGGTTGCTTAATTTTGTTACCTAAAATTTTTCCTTTTCATTCCTTAAAAGGGTTGTTTTCCTGTTGTGCAAAGAACCTGTGGTAACCCCATTCTTTGTGCACCATCAGCAGCATTTAACCTTGGACTGTTAGCACCTCAGCTAACACACATCACATTTGAGATCCAGGACACCCAGCAGCAAAGGATTTTTTTCTTGGAAAGGGGGGGAAGAGAAAAGCAAGTCTTCTAAATTCCTATTTCAATCAGTACTCATTGCCAAATTTTCTAGCAAGAAGCGAATTGGCTATTTCAAAACACTTTGTCTCAGCAAAACTGTAGTTGGAATTTCTTGGGGGCTAAGGAAGAAAGCACATCTTTAATCCAAAGGTTATCCCCCTGCTGAATTTCAAAGACTTGCTGCAGACAATGTGGGAGACAGAGCTTCCAGAGGAAAAAAAATGCAGATTCTTTTATAATACATAAAAAGTATTAAGCAACCTAAGTAATCTCATTTCTGCCATTTTATTATACAACATAATTTGCAGAAATTTTAGGTATTAGGACAGACTACATATTAGGTGCCGCCATTTGTAAAGTATTACTGTGAACACATTAGATTTTGCAATGGTTTCATTTGCATTTTAAGGTCTGATCCTGCAAAACCGTAACTTCCTTCATATGAATAGCTGCAACGGCATCAGCAGTGCTTCTTATCTACATAAAGTTAATGTCTTGCACAATTATTTGCAGGATCAGGACATAAGACTGAAAATGCAATTACTTGGTGAGTTACAAAAAAAGAAAATGCTCTTTGGAATAGTAGGTGAGACTCTGCTGCAGTAAATGATATAGGACCCATTGAATTCAACGGAGCTATCCTGATTCACACCCGCTGATATGGCCCATTAATTTTAGTGTATGAAAATGAATCTCTGCTCTAAAAATACCAATTAGTAATAAGCTTTGAGAAAGAAGAAAAAATCAATTTAAATTCATTTTGTGTAATGCACATTTTCTATTGCTGTTTTAGTTAAATTATTATTATGCATAATAATGGCAGGGCAATAGGTGCTGTCATTTTAGGAATTTGCAGCTGTGATGGGTAGTATAAAAGTTAGTGATAGGGGAATTTCAGAAAAGCCCATCAATTTCATACAATTGTCATTATTATGATTTGGATTAGGGTAGCGTGTCCCTTTCCCCGATGAGATCTCATTCCCGTAGTGCTGAACACATAAAGAGAGATTACACCAGCTCAAAACAATTTACAGTCTAACTAGAAAAAATGAGCAGATAGGAAGAAGGGAAACTGAGGCAAACAGAGCTTCCATAAGTAACCGAGCTCGGAGTCAATCTCATGCCTCTTGACTCACAGCCAGGTGCGCTATTCAACACATCAGGCTGATCTTTAGGAAGGTTTTTTTCTTTTTCAGTGCATGTGCAAAAGTGAATATGTACTTTGGCACTGAGCCAGTTTCAGCATTCAAACTACCCAGAGACAAGCATGCAAGCAAGATCCTGTGTGAACACCCAGCTCTGCAGGCATTGAAACAACCAACTGGCGCATGGGGTTATTTGCATGCTCATTTTGCTTCTATTCAGCACTCATCTCGCATGCATTTGTGCAAAGAAGATCACACTCCTGTGCCGGAAAGTTAAGTGTTGTCTCTGTGCATTGCCATTCAGCATTGGTTTTTCATGAACAATAAGAGCCTTTTGGGATAAGTGGCACTCAAAGAGGATTCAAAGCTGGTTTCCTCATATTCCAAGGAATCCTCAGATAGTAATGAATCGTAGTCATAGCTGGATTACTCACTGATACTCATAATGTAAGAGATAAAATGACAAAAAAACAGTTTTGGTTCATACAGTGTATAACTGAAGGGTGGAACTCACGACCACAGGACATTGCAGAGGCCAAAAGTACCAGTTGGTTCAGAAAGCGATTTAAATCCCGGAGGACAAACACGGCAAGGACTATTAAACTTTATCGTCATTAGCTGCAGATGACTAGAAGCGGGGAGGTTATGCTGAGGAGATCAGTGCTCACTGATTGCCACCTTCTTGCAGTCTTTCCTCCGCAATGTGTAAGCAAGCACTGGGCACACTGTACCTTCGCTTCACCCTAGTGTGGCTGAGTAAGGGCGCACAGGCTGGAGTTTGCCCTAGTCCCTGTGGTTAAGACATCCAAGCGCCTGTGTCCCACCACAGTGATTTAGGAAATTTAAATCTGTAAATGCTCTCATATTGAGGGGTATTTTTTTTTAAGAATTAAGAAAATAAAAACAAGTCATATGAGTATATCAGCTCGGCTATCTTATGGAGCTTTTTCAGGGACTGCTTTGGAAACCTACTGCTCTTTACCTGTGTATTGACTTTGAAGAGTTAAGCCCATTTAACACTTCTTGGGATGACATTAAAATCATATTACAACAACCAAGAGTTCAGGGTCCAAAGTCCAGCAAGCTGCTTTGTGCAACATGGGGTTGCTCAGGTCCTGCAGATATGGACCCTAAGATATGGAAGATTTTTATTTTCATCTAACCTTCAGCAGCTGAGAGATCAGCAGTAGCAGTTCACAGAGGCAAGTCATCCTCAGGACATGAATACCCTTCCTCCCTGATCCTCCTCTCCCACCAGTGCCTGTTAGTAGTTTCACCTTGTTCTGAAGTTTTAAAGTTGTTTCTCAATGGTAGAGAAAGAAAGAAAAAAAACAAAAAAACCCCAACATTTCTTCCTCTAAGAAACCTATTGACCGGCAGATCCTGTGGATTCCTCCTAGTACAGCTATCTTTGAACTGAGGACTTCTTAGTGAAGTTGGGGAGTTTCCTGGGGTTTTACTGTTTTTTTCCTAGATTGATTGTAGAATTTTTAAACAAGGTTGGTGCCTCTGATCTTTTTCTCAGCAGCTGCAAATTCTGTTTCTCCCCCCACAACTTGTTCCACAGAAACCAGGTATTGGAAAAATTAAAGGGGAAAGGACAGCAGCACCATTTGCAGAGCCAACCTCAAATGAAACAAGGACCATTCCTATTGCTTTGTGAACAATCCAATATCCAAAAGGGCTTTGATCAAGTTGTGGGCTTATAATATTTGTGAATTAAGGATAACTGAAAAAGTTTACTCTAGGTTTTGATTTGAATATTGGACACTCCTAAAGACCATTAATCCCCACTGTTTGGTTCAAGTCCCCACTGTGAAATACAGATTTCTTGTTATTTCTTGTGTGCAGACTTTATTTTTCCAAGCTTTCAACGATGAAGTGTCATTTGTAGCTTTCCACTTTTTTTCGGCGTATTTTCCATGTGTTGTTCTGTGTCTTTTTGTTGTAAGGATGCTATCCTCACTTGTGACAAGACAGTTTGATTTCAGTGAACTATGACTTTATACCATGCCTGGACCTGGCCTGGCATTTTTAATGTCAGCCTGTGTCTATAGTTGCATGTGGAGAGGTTACGTTGCTGTGAGTATAAACCCTTCCCCAGGCTGGGAGACACAGACAAGTGTGGCCATAAGAATGAGAGAGAGGGATGAAACAATGCCCAGAGTTGGAATGGGACATTTTTGGAGTTATGTAAAGAAAGGGGGGTAAAGACATACACACACACACACATTTTAGTTTTGGGGTGTGTTATATTGTGTTTCTAGCTGGAACAACCAATAAAAATGCCAGATAAAAAGTTTTTCTTTAAAAAACCTCCATCCTTCTTAAAAACAGCAAAGTGCTGAAAATCTGTACAAATGTGTACTCTACGGAGATTTCTAAACTGAGTTTGGCCGTCTTGGGCCATCCTGATAAAGCAAGGATCAGCATCCCAGTATTTAGCTGGCTGTCTACTCCAATCCTTTTGAGGGACTTCTACCACCAACCCAGTCATATTTATTTCACACTCAACCTTTCCAAATAATGTTGGAACCAGAAAGTTATTTATGTGACCTGCTTAATTGAAAGAGCATTTGCTGTCAGTGATCAAATAAACTGTTATTGATCTTCAACATTGGAGGCTACTCACGTGGAGCATTCTGGTATGTATTTTTCATTAAGACACTTTCAGAAAAAAAAAAAACAGAACGCAAATGCAGCAAAAAAAAATCCTATAGAGTACTGAGTTTAAAAAATCAAACAGTTTTGAGAGTGACTCCAGAGAAAGAAACTGTGCAAAGCACAAAATAGCAACACCACCAATGATTGCACGAAAATGTAAAGGTTTCAATACACACAACATCCTGCTCTGAACTCCCAACACTTAGTGAGTCGAAACTATTTTAAATCACAGAGGAATGACTTGGCCCTTTGTTTGGGCAAACCGAAATGAATCTTGGGAATGAAAAAAGGTGCAGTGGTCAATGGGATTTCTCTTTGGTCTCTGATCCGAGCAAACCCTCTGCAAGACCTGGGACAGGCTACTTACTCCCACCTCTCATGTTTTCAATATAGTTGGGCACCATTCTTCTTAACTCTTTTAGAAAGTTAAATCTGATCTTGATTTGATCAGAGCTTGAGTGCCTAAGTCAGCTAGGGTCTGCAATACTAAATGGCAAACTCCCTACATACTTCGAAGATGTCGGTATCTGCATCACTCTTGACTCCCTTTAAATGAAGTACAAATTCCTTCCTTACCCTCTAAGAGTGATTCAAAGAATAGATGCAATGAAAAAAAGCGAAGAGCTCAGATGTTACGGTAATGAGGTCATGGCTGCTCTATCCTGCTAAACAGAAAAGAGCCAGGGAGCAAAGTCCTAATCCTGAGGCCAAGGGGCACAGCCTGGCTTGTACCCATGCTGAAGGTTAGAGCTTATTCGTCTTGCAGTGAGCCAAATGCAAGCCAGGCTGTGAGATAGCAACTTGTGAGGAATATGACAACCCAGGCTTTAAGCTCACTCCTTGATGCAGTAGAGGTGTACAAAGGAGGGAAGTAACAGTCTTCAAATTCCAGCACTTTGTGCTTTTCCACCTTTTCGAGTTTGAACCAAAGGCATTATATAGCAGAAGAAAACCCTGAATTGTCGATTACCAGATGCTGAGAAGTTATCATTCCACATGCATCCAGTATCAACCACTGTCAGAAACAAACACTAGGGTGGATGGACCTTGCTTTGATGCAGCATGGCACTCCTGTATTTAAAGTGAAATTTAGGATATGTCTCATTTGTCACTAATTCTGTGACAAAGCTATTGCTTACATCATGTCTGAGAGAGAGGCAAATACTTATCCCAGTTCTACAGCTAAGACCAGAGGCTTCTGTTGTGTTATGCTTTACTTCTTACAGCTTCTTCTGATTGTGCTTGGGAAAACTATATCTTAAAGGTATATACTTAGAACTACGAAGAAATCAAGGGCAGAATTATCTTCACTCTCAAACTATGAAAGCATTCACAGCACTGGAGAGCTGCTGAGCTAATTGTTATACCCTTTTCAGGCTGCAAATTCACCAGGCTGTAGATAAAATGTAATCTTGTCTTTCTGGGTTTTTTTTTTCGATTTTTAAGTGAAGTCTTATTCAAACTTCATTTTTCAGCAAGATTTTTTTAGTCTCTTAGATGAAAATACTTTGTATTTTCCTTACTCTGTTATTAAAAAAAAGGAGATCAAATAATGAATACACTCTCAGACTGCAGCCATTTTACTGATAGAATTACACAGCTTTAAAATATAAGGCTTATAAAGGAAACACTAACATAGTCTTGACTACTGCAGCCCTGCTCTAGTATCACTGAACTTCCTTTGGGGGTGAAGCTTTGCCTGGGGAACCTTAATTATCTGATGTGGTCAATTACTCCAAGATAATGATGATTTTATCAGGTATTACTGCTCAAATATTTTACGATAGACAGGCTATTTAATTGCATTCCTGACCTACCAAAATGCTTACAGATGACTCAATTAAACACTAAAAGGAGGTAGGGGGAAGGGAGGAAGGGAGGGACAGCACTTAAAATCCTTGCTTATAGTGCATTTTGAGAATTTTGCTGTTCTTGAAAAGTCTTCCTTCCTTCCATCCATCCATCCATCCATCCATCCATCCATTCATCCATCCATCCATCATCCATCCATCCATCCATCCATCCAAGCTGCATGTGTAGCATTGCCTAGGCAGGAAGTTTGGCTAAACAAATTCAATATTAATGTACCAATGGGAAAGTATGTCCAGCCTCTCTCCTGCTGAGGGATTATTACTGCACAATCCCTGTGGTGGATTAGCAAAGTTGTTTTAACATCCCTGAGTGATCCAGTGCAGACGAGCATGGTGAAATGAATTTTCTACCACATTCAGGTAAAGCAGAATTTTTAAGACAATGAGGAAATGTCTTTATTACAGCAGCCTCCGGGGATAGTCTCAGCTCCTGTAAACCCTTCGAATACCCAGGTGCAATTCACACCAAGGTCAGCAGGCTGGTCCATTTTTCTCTCCAACAGCCCAGCAGTTCCTGGCGCTGGGCTGACATTTGCCAGGGAGGCTGAGGTCGCCCCGAGGACTGCTTTAATTGGCATCTTTGCTTCAGTGGTCATAATGGGCCGTTTCCCAGGCACAAACCTGCCATGCCTTAAGAATGCTTTGGCTGCAAAGCGAGCATGCCTCAGCCTTGGGTCAGTCCCTGCCCTTTGCAGCTTTGGCTGCAAAGCGAGCATGGCTCAGCCTTGGGTCAGTCCCTGCCCTGGATGCTCCTGCACGGGCAGTGCAGACCTGGTGAACCCTCATGAACTGGGTGGTGCAGAGAGCTCCTC